>NW_026606717.1:9302500-9352500 GCF_029890125.1 Rhinichthys klamathensis goyatoka
TCTACAATGTTAATTCCGGATAGTCAAACTTAGCTTTTAAATATTAAAAGGGCTTGCCATACAGAGATGTAGGCTCAGAGAGAGGCTCACCATATTCAAACCAAAATATCTGACTTCGTGTTGTTCGGAGCTAATGACTGTCAATTAGAAAGTTGTCCGGCTCGAGGAGAACAATATGCATACCGATTTTTGTAACTGTAGATAAAACTAATCCCCCCACTTTTGACAAAAGGTGGCGCTACTGAGCCCTCACCACGCCCGTTTCTGAAACTTTGCACATGTCTACTGGCTAATAAATGTAATGTGTCTGTCAAGTTTTATGAAATTTCAAGCATGCTAAGAGTCTCAAAAGCATCAAACAAAAATATTAAAGTTCGATACGTTGCCACGGCAACAGTATCTAAGGTATCAATAATCTTTTCACAGGTCTACATCTGCCGTGTGTTTACATTATACACATAAAGTTTGAAGCAAATCGGGTAAAAATAAGAGGTTTATTTCAAAGCATTTTGAAAGTGACACACTTCCTGCTGCCAGTTGGTGGCGCTATAACTTTGACTCACAATAGTCACATCCATATGACCGGCCTCTTACAATGAACACACTGCTGAAGTTTCACCAAGATCAGTTAATGTATAAAGAAGTTATAACACACTTCCTGTTTCTCTTTTCGCGCCATAATTTCGTTTCCTCGCCACGGCAAAACCGTTCGAGATATCAAAAATCCCCTGGCAATTTTTCATCCTCAATGTCTTGACTTCATGCTGACCGAGTTTCGTGCCGTGTGTTTGAATTCTCTAGGAGGAGTATTTCAAATTCCATTGCATGCGTTTTCCAAACAACCCTAAATAGCCGACTTCCTGTTGGGCTGGGGTAAAAAGTAAGAGTATGAAGTATATATGAACCGATGAGATCTATATGTGTACCGAGTTTCATATTATTACATGCAAGCGTGTTGGATTTATGGACCAAGTGTTCAAACCCCGTTCCAGGGGGCGCTGTCGAGCCCCCCTGCCACCCCCGGGTACCAGCTTCAGCCCGGCCCTGATGGCCGCAGGTTCTGATCCATGTGGAAAGTTTCAAGAGTTTTCGAGCACGTTAAGGGCCCCAAAAGTGCCCGAATAGTCGATAGAACATTTTTTAAAAATGTATCCTAAGGAAAACAATAGGGCCTTCGCCCTTTCAGGGCTTGGGCCCTAATAAACCAGGATGGCAGAAAACGGCATTCTATTGTTTTCTTTATTTTACAAAAACAAAATGTTTTGTTTTTTATTTTGAGTGTACAGAAATAAAAATAGACCCTTTACAGTTTCGAATGATGTCTATGATGATCTGTACGACCATAAATGGTGGAGTATTTTAATTTTTTTCCGCTGATATAATGAGGGGGGGTAGTGGGCAGACGACATCATCCAGATGCGACAATCACCATAACTAGGCAGAAAAAAGAATGCAAAAACTAATCTCTGCACAAGTTTTATATGTGATTGACAGCTGGCTCACAAGCGAGGGAGGGTCTGTGTTGAAACGCGGCTGTCATTCAACAATCGTGGGAAGGGCGTGCGAGCTTGTGACGTCACAGGCTCGAACGACTCGATTTGAGGCAGGGGAAAACATATAAGGAGATTAAAACAAAAACACTGGATGGATTTTTATCATTTTATGATGTTTGTGTACAGGCACTGCCAACACACATTTCAGTACAATCAACTTGTAAAAGTGCATGTACCATTATATATATATATATATATATACATGACCCCTTTAATACACTAGTGGAGGCTGTTCTGTACCAACTACCTCAGGGGGACTAAATAACTCTAGGTGGAACAAACTGTAATTTGCACTACTGTCTGGTCAAAATAAATGAAAAGAAACCTAGCATTGGGGATTCGTTGGTTTTTGCTGTTGTACCGAACTCATATCGAACCGTGACCCCAAAACCGAGGTACGTACCGAACTGTGACTTCCTAACCCTGTAGTCTGAAACAATGCTTAAACAAGCAAGCTGGTTTTAGACTGACATGACTAGACTCAATCGCAGCTTTCATTGGCCAAGGACCGCCCCAAGATGAGGTCTGACCATTATGTAAGTCAATCAATCACAGTTAGTTTTGCACAGACCAGTGTGCATCTAATAAATGATTCATTCAAGAACATTGTTTACTTCAAAAATGGTGCCGCAAACTTCACAGACTGTTTCACATTTTGTGTGCCTCATGCATCAGACATTCACCCAACGGTCCGTAGGCATGACGTCTGAGTCTGAGACTACTTTAAGCTGGTCTTAGCTGCATTAAGATGGACTATCTCAGCTGGTACAGATAAAAAGCCACAAAACCTCTCTAAAATCAGCCAACAAACCAGCCTGACCACCAAGCCAACAGAGCAGTGCCTGATTCTTTTTTGGAGGACTCTTAAAAGCATGAAATGGACATGGATTTTCTTGGAAATGGATATTTGTCATTGTCTGCTGCCTTTTACATCTGGTTGTGGGTCCTGCGCTGGCCAAACAAGTGCCATTGAGGTAAATGAGAATGCTAACAGATAGCTATTCCTGGGTATTATAAACCTTCTTGTATTTGCTGACAGTGCCTTTAAATTCTTCACACGACAAAGACTTGGCATGACACTTTATCCCCAAGTTTTGTGATTTTAATCTTTTGAGTCGAGACTCTCGGACATCATCAATGTTTGAAGAGTTTTCTGAGTTTTGACTGATGCTTGATCATTTTTTTTAGATATGATGTTTTTCATATCCCAGCGTCTTTCTTGACTGAATGTGAAATGACATTTTGACCCTTTGTTTTATTGTTTTGCATGACATGCTCTCCATCCGGGCTGAAGTAAAATTCACTCCCTTTTTCATTAGACTGAAAGGCTTGGCAGGTAGCAATTTGGAATTGTGTGGCTTTCAGCACAAAACGTTTTTGTCTTTGCAATTCTACAGTGTCAATACGGATTTTACATTTTATTATTCGATTCCTTTCCCATAATGCAAGAGTGAGAAATAATCACTTTTAAGACACTGGACTGTGGCAGGTACAGGCTGACTGTGGAAAATTTGCAGTCCATAAAAGTTGGGAAGGCAGTGAGTATAAATGGAGAAAGAGGCATACAGTGAAACAATAGGCCATAAAACACGTTTTATAGTGTGCATGTAATATAACAAGAGCGCCTCTGTGGTATCTCGTATCTTTTCTGTTCAACAGCCATGTCCATTCTACTTTCGCAGCTTAAGGAGGCGGTAATTATTTTGGTCATGGAATCGAGCTCGCTGCTCATGACCCGTTGGTCATCACTCCAATCCGAGTTGAAAAGAGCCCAGAACTGTCTTGCTGAGCCCCGTTGAGGCCTGTATTTCTGGGGGTAATTGGGTGGATGCTGTGCACCGTGCGCAGGGTCACAGCACCCTTGGGTCCTTTCATTATCATTGAATAAATGTACTGGGAATAATCAGCTTAGCCAATGGCGGGATGGAAAATTGTAACAGCAAGTTTGAAATAGTCCTCAGTGAGAGTGTAAGGCTGTAAAAAGCTAAATGTATGGAAATTAGTGGCGCTGCTGAAAACTGACGGAGGCAACCGTTTAACCTGTCTGCATTGTTGTTTTGTATGAGGTTTGCTGGTTCGTACAGGACTGAGAGAAACACATTATGACTAAAATGCATTAAACTTGTAACATGTAAAAAGAAAATGTCATGGCTAGAAGCAATGTTGTCTTTAGCTGTGAGCAGGCTAAATGTAAATAGACAGCTAAATGCCAGTTTGCTATAAAAACACAACTAACTATTAAATCGTGCATTATTAGGAAAGTAAATATAGGCTTAATGCGATTTAAAAGGGAGAGGAAAACATGTTTTCCTGTTATTTTGGCGTAAATTCATCAGACACATGGCAGATTCCAACATGGACATGAACGGAAACCATTAACAACAGAAATTATGAAACATATTCACCAGCCAAGCAAATGCCTTTTAGTTGAATGGGAATGCTAACCGTTAATGCTAACCAATGCTTTAGGTATTTACATTTGGAATAGACATCTATGAAAAGGCGCATTTCATGTGGTCAGAAATATTAGGCTATTTAATACCACTGAATCAAGCTGAATGCATAGGTGGCACCAACAAATGTAAGGAAGCTCCCAGGTTTACAGAGTCACAAAGTTAGCGCCATGCTACCGTTCAAGCTACTGTACAGGTTTATTTGAACTCCTCTTCTGTTTCTCTTTCTTTGCAGCTGCATTTGTAGGCTATATAGGCTGTATTCCCTTGGCTGAGTAGAACACATGCAGGCTGTGTTGCATTTGTCCTAATATATCTCTCAAACCCAGAGGGGGTCAATTAGATTTTACCTTTGTTTTTCTACCTGCGACAAATTAGTCAACTCCCTTTTATCCCTGGTAGGGGCGACTGCCGTGCACCAACCCAGTGTCACCTAATCTGCTTAAATTTCCTATTTGACAGCTCCTGTGTTTCTGCTCCACCTCCCTGTGAATACCGATATCACGCAGATGCTGACTGTTTGAAATTCAAAAGGTTGAATGCCGGGTTCAGGATAATGAAGGATGCTTTCATGTTTCATCAAGCTAATGATCCTAATTTTACTTTGATTTGTAACGTTTAAAGGAGCTGTACGTAAGATTGTGGCCAAAACTAGTACTGCAATCACTGTCAAATTACTGTAGAGTGGTGTATCCCCTCCCCCTCCTCCCTGACTCGAGGTTGCCAGATCGGCTGCAGGATCCAGCAGGAACGTGACGAGCTGCAGCTGTGGTAACTAGAGCAGAGCTGGCAACCCGGATGCCGCAACACTACTGACTTCGTGATTGGTAGATAGGTGGAGGGTGGAGCATCAGACCAAAACACAACATGACAACATCAACATCAGTTGAGGGCTGCAACTGCACTTTTTAAATGACAATATCCTGGCCAGACTACTGTTGTCAGTGATATAAGTATTTGAAATGTACATGATTTCTTAATGTCTAGTGACATTTCAGGGCCATTTTATGATTAATTGAAATAAATTTCTTACATACAGCTCCTTTAAACTCCTAAATAGCTTTCATGAGGCGTAACCATCTTAAAAACTTTTAATGCATCCATCTAGGCTATTTTTGAAATAAAATATTTTTTAAGTGATTTTTCTATTAAATCTCAACTGAGCTAGGTCTCCTCATCTTCCCTTTTGTTATTAGTAATTTGCATCAGATTGGCCCTTCACATCTTTTTACTTCTTACTTTCGCTTCGCCTACTAACATGCTAATCAGATCTCTTATCCAGCTCATTAACTAGCAGGTCATTGTGTTGTATCATGTGGGTTTCTCATAAAAAAAGCCATTTTCAAAAACATCCTTTGCAATTTAAATAAAATGTACAGACATACTATTTAAATTATTATAAAATAAAACATATTTGATAAATATAGCTAAACAATAATTATTATATAGTAGAATTATGTTTTATTACATATTTTATTGTAAAACAATAATTTTGTTAAAATATCATTTCTATTAAAATACAACAAAATATAAATATAATTAGGTATTATAAATATATTTATAACATTTCATTTAAAAAAATATCATCTTGCATTATTTAATGAATGTACCAACTAAATGTCCTTTTTTTTTATCAAAAAAAAAACGTTTTCGACCAAGAGAGAAGTTGGGAATTTTATTCATTAATTACAATGTCTGTTGGGCAAAAACAATTGTTTCCTCACAATTGTGGGTATGTTCAACAAAAAGGCCCTGTTTACTGTAAACCTGGTACTAAGTTTTGGTCGATCGGATCACAAGTGGACGTCACTAAATGCAGGTGTAAGCTTGGTCTAAAAAGTTTTGAGCTTGTCCACTTTCTGCCACTTCTAGAGGTAGTTGAAAGTTGAAAACACATTGCTTTCGTAGTGTAAACGCTCGTGTGGTCAAATGCATTCGAACAGCCACAAAAGACCGCCTACTCTCCGCTACTGACCTGGTGCGTAAACATCATGGGAAGCGTGCTATTTCTCCATCGTCTCTGGGCGAGTTCGTATGTAAATTGCACATGCTTATTTTGTTCTTTAGATCGAAAGATCTGAAAAAACACAAACATTTACCCACCTATAGACCCTCCCCTCAAAGACATCAGGACAGAAGTGGGTGAAAGTGGACAAAAGAGACGGATTAAAACACCAGGTGTAAACGGGAATGTGTCTCTCTTGCAGTGGTGGAGGAAGTACTGAATCTCAGTACTTAAGTAAAAGTACAAATAACCAGAGACATATTTACTTTAGTAAAAGTAGAAGTACCACAATGACAACCCTACTTAAGTAAAAAGTAAAAAGTACCTGATTTTAAATGTACTTTAAGTATTAAAAGTAAAAGTACTTGCATAACAATTTATTCTCTTAATGTCTATATTCTAATGATTAATAAAACAGTTCATTCTAACTCATTCAACCTAATACTAATATAATGATGTTCAATATGATGGAAAAGCAGTTATATTTTAAGTTTTTGTCACCATTTCTGAACAAGCTTGCAATTAGGCAATATACACATCAAGCTTACTATATACCCTTACTATATACGGTATATATATATATATATATATATATATATATATATATATATATATATATATATATATATATATATATAAACACACATATTATGTTAAAACGCCGTATATGACGGCGTTTGGCTGTAAACACGATTCATTTATGGCGTAATTGTGAACCTCTTGGCTTGCCATACTAATCCTAACCAAACGTATAATACACACGCACCCCACATCACTATTAAACCTACCAATGCGTTTCTTATGCATGTAAAAACTAATTTTCGCGTATAAATTGCACGATAAACACACTGCGTGCTATAGAGACGCATTTAGTGTGACCGGGTTGATATATCTATGGCAATCAAACTTTACTGGTGAGACAGAAACGTGCGATGAACGGACGGTCAGGATGACGTTTTGGCAGGGGAAAAACTGATCAGAAAATTTAACGAAAATTTAACAGAACGTTGTAGAAATGTAGTGGAGTAGAAAGTATAATAATTGCTGCAAAATGTAACGAAGTAAAAGTAAAAAGTATGCACTATTGATTCTACTTAAGTAAAGTACAGATACGTGAAAAATGTACTTAAGTAAAGTAACGAAGTATTTGTACTTCGTTACATTCCACCACTGCTCTCTTGTCTACTTGTGATCCGATCGACCAAAACGCATCTTAATGCCAGACGTAAACAGGGCCAAAAGGCCAAAGTGTGTTAAATGAATGTAAATAATGGTGGAAATGTTATCTTTTTAGTTTTGTTTTGATCTCTATGTAGTAAATGTCTATACAGAAATTGACTCTGAGAAAATGATAATAAACACTCCTCTATATATAATTGCCAAAGTGTCTTGATTAACATCTGGATGTTGAACTGAATGTTCCAAAATTCTCATATTGAACACTCAAAAATCTTCCAATTACATTTGGTGATAAAAATGAGATGGCATAAATTGCATTGCCTCTAGGGAATCATGAACTTTGAAGCACTAAAGTCTCATCAGCTTCATTGCTGTAACATTTTGGGCCATTTTGATCTGATTTGAAGGTCTTATTTAGAAAGACATTATATTTTGTGATGTCTTCTGCTCAGGCTGGAGTCTCCCACACGTTCGCTTTACATGGAGGCACCTAAAGGAGTGAAAATAGAAGCCGACGCAGGGGATTTCCAAGCGACCTGTAGGAGCGATTTACGCCTGGAGTCAAAAGATGGAGAGGTAACTGTCCTTCATTCTGTACTGGGACTCCTGATGCTGTAGTTAATCTACTCTGTGTTGTGACACCTCCATCTGCTATTAATTGTCATCAAAACAAGCTCTGTACATCCATATGTCCCCTTCTCATCTTCAGAGGGAAGCAGACGCTTAGTTAAACATTCATGCTGTAATACAATATGTATGTCAGTTATCTGACTCAAATATCTGTGGTTTTATTGTACAGACTGGTAATGTGTTGATAAATGAGCTGTTGTGGTCTTTTAAGAGATACAGTTGGAATCTGTTTACGGGAATTGTAATAATTGTAATTGTTAAATGAATCAAACTAATATGCATAATGTTCTATGAAAACTAAGATAAAAGTCCAATTCCAAAGACCTACACACACAGCAAGAATGGTTTTTCCCAATTAGGGAATGATTTCAAAAGTGGAGAGAGTCATTAAGGCATGGAAAAGTCATAATTTGGGGAGAGGACAAATAACTGTAATCTACGGAGGTCCATTTTCAGCTTCAGACTAAATTAATAAAGCGGTTATGACTTTATTTGTCATAATTGCTACTTTATATCTCACAGCTGCAAAATTATTTCTCATAATTGGGACTTTAAATTTCACAGTTTGACATTATTTAAAAATTTATTTCATAATTACCTGTTTTATTTTTGTACTTTTGGAGCTGAAATGTTCTTCCACATGCCTGATACGTATGGAAGCACAATTCAAAAAATTCATTCTTGCAAATTGACAGACAATTTCAGACATAGATATTTAAAAAAAAATTTGAATGAGTAAAAATAATACTTAATTTTGTTATTTTTTGTTTCATTTTCATCATAATTCCGTAACAGTGAACATGTCTGCATGCGCCATCATAATGCACTTTAAATATCTTTATGTTTAGTTGCATAAAAATATAAATTTTTCTTGATTGCTCTCTGATATCACTATCTTTCATCATCTTTCATCATCTTTCATCATTTTAAAAACCTTTAGTGTTTGAGGAGGTTGTGCCTTGACTAAAATAACCATGCACAGATAAAATATAATTATTATTCACAATACATCCCTTTTTTCGTCATTTTATTTGCATGTATCATTCGATTTCAATTTGTATACTTCTATTTTAATTGTATCAAGTTATACATTTAATTGGCCCAGCTAATATCTGCTAACATGCCAAAGCCGTGGAGGAAAAATGTCAGAGCTTTACCAGAAACATTTTTTGAATAAATGAGCAAAGTGTCACAATTATCCATGCAAAAAAAAGAAAAAAAAAAGAATAGGAACTAATGCAGAAATGTCTAAAAGAGTGATGGGGGACATGTCCCCCATTTATAATAATTGCTACGCCCCTGGGTTTTGCCATTTGACTTGCAGATTGATAGATAAACGAGTCCCAGGGAGGTCAAGGGACCGAGCTTGAATCAGCTCTCATAGTTTCAGGTTATGCTTTCTTGACTTTCTCCCGTCTGTCGCATATTCCACTCCAGTACCCCTCAGGACTTTCATTTGTCGCTCTTTTTTTACCAGACACCTCCGCCGGCCCGACTGCCCCCTTGACAGTTCCACCACAATTAGACTGGAGGTTTGCACATTAGCCACCCCAGAGGGGGAGGGGGAGGGGGAGGGGTTTGCTCGGTAGCAGATGTCTGGGCAAGTCAGCTGAGACCCCTGCTTAAAAAGTGTTTCAGGTCATTTGACGGGAATGCTTCCTTGAGGCTGTCAGTAATGACTCCTCTTACCTTTTTATACCTTGACTAGCTCCTCTCCCAGCCTTGGTAATACATGCTTTCTCAAGGGTCCCATGAAAAATAGAAAGTGAGAAATGAGAAAGGAGCAGCTCGGGTAAAGGGCTAAAAGTGTGTCTAAGCGAGACTTACTGGAGTGCTTATGTCACTGAAACTGCTACGATTGGTTGGATGTAGGAGGTTAGAGGACTTGACTTGGATGAACAGGCTGCGAGATGGAATATTTTGTTCAATAAAATGACGGTGCTGGTCTTTTTGGGCCTACAGTTTGAGAGTTCTAAAGAGAAAAATAAACATGGAACTAATCTTTACCATTATAGAAGGCACTTTCTATGAATATGGTACATCTAACATTAAAGGACAAGTTCGGTATTTTACACTTAAAGCCCTGTTTCAAGATCGTTTCTGATTAAATAGAACGGTTAAGATTAAAATTTGGACACATGCTGCTGGCCCGAGAAATTTCGGTTTATGTGGTTGGACCCCCCACCTCCACAATGGTTGCATAGGTGCACAGTAACAATCCTTCCTAAAACGCATTAAACTTTAGTTTACAAAGACGTGGAGATAGACTCAACTATCCTCTGCCTATGGAGGATCCCTTTCCCACTCTACAGATAAAGCGTTGTTGAAAATCCGGTTCGCGTACCCCGAAGTGATAAAATAAAACAAAATTCTTTATCAAATTTATAGGCAAGACAAGTAGTTTGTTTAGGCATGGTTTGTAGGGAAATTACAAACCTGTGCACATATATTCAAATGAATACAACTATAGAATCAATTTTTAATGCGCATGTGAATGCCATCAGGTCACAGGTTCGCGTTTAAAGTCTGTTTAGAGAGAACGCCGTCGTCTTAGTGGCCCCTAAGTTAATAACAAATGATCATTTTGCTGGAAGTGAATCAATCAAAACTAACTTTAGCTGGAAATAACATTATTCAAAATCGCTATAAAGCCAAAATAATCTCTGTTACCGTAAATTGTATGTTTATCTCTGTTTATCTCTATATAAATTAGTATGTTTATCTCTATATAAATGAAGATGACTTGACTTGACTAGAAATACAGTAAAAAAATAATTTTGTGAAATATTATTACAATTTAAATTGATCAAATGTGACAGTAAAGACATTTAAAATGTTACAAAAGATTTCCATTAAAAAAAATGCTTTTCTTTTGAACTTTCTATTCATCCTAATTTTCCACAAAAAAATATTACGCAGCACAAACAGTTTTCAACATTCATAATATTAAGAATCATTATTAACAATTGAGTACCAATTATTGTTCATAATAATTGAGCAGCAAATCAGCATATCACAATGATTTCTGAAAGATCATGTGACACTGGAGTAATGAAGCTGAAAATTAAGCTTTGCGTCACGGTAATAAATGACATCTTAAGATATATTCAAATAGAAATCTGTTTTAAATTGTAAAAATATTTCACAATATTACTGTTTAACTGTATTTTGATCAAATAAATGTAGCCTTGGTGAGGACTTTGTTCAAAAACATTTTTAAAAAATCCAAACTTTTAACATTATGATAATGATATTAATTGTAGTAAAATATTTTTAAGTATTGTCATTTTATTAACAAAAGCTATCATTTTAATTAACAGTTGTTTTCTCTTTAATTGGGAAATACAAGTGTATATCTGACTATAAAACACCATAAGGTCCCAAAGTAACTTATTATTTCATTTTTATGTTGATTTAAAGGGATAGTTCACTTTGAAATTAATTTTTGGTATGTTTTAGCTTACCTCAAGGGGATCCAAGATGTAGGTGTCTTTGTTTCCGCAGTAGTTTCAATTTTGATATTTTTAGGTCAAACCGTTCTTGTCTGTCAGTCATATAATGCAGGTCTATGGTCACCTCCTCAAAGAGCATGCACAGAGAAGTCCAAATTAAACATGATTTAATGACTCGTAAATGTAAGTACACATTGATGGCCTAAGACACGAAACGAGCGGTTTGTGTGAGAAAACGAACAGTATTTATATCGTTCTTGTAAACACAGCCACGTCCAAGTGATCTGAGGGCGCGGGCGCTTCGGTCTGCGCAAGCGCCAGAAGTGATCTCTCGCGCGTGTACGTCACTCGTTGTTTACACAGAGATTTCGGAAGTGTTACCTTTCACTGTGAAGATCCCAAACATATTTAGATATACAGGAAATCGCAATGGAAGAATATTTCGATATATCAACAGACAACGTTGAATTTTTTTCACAACCATATTTAGATCACTTCCGGCGCTTTCCGGCGCTTGCGCAGACCGAAGCGCCCGCGCCCTCAGATCACTTGGACGTGGCTGTGTTTACAAGAGGTAAAAACGATATAAATACTGTTCGTTTTCTCACACAAACCGCTCGTTTCGTGTCTTAGGCCATCAATGTGTACTTACATTTACGAGTCATTAAATCATGTTTAATTTGGACTTCTCTGTGCATGCTCTTTGAGGTGGTGACCATAGACCTGCATTATATGACTGACAGACAAGAACTGTTTGACCTAAAAATATCAAAATTGAAACTACTGCGGAAACAAAGACACCTACATCTTGGATGCCCTTGAGGTAAGCTAAAACATACCAAAAATTAATTTCAAAGTGAACTATCCCTTTAAATGTTTATTGCTATAAAATAGCAAATTCATACTTTTAGACATGGCCCAAGTTTTACTAAGAGGCTTTAAAAAGTAATATTAAAACAAAGAATGTTCAATAAAGGCCCCTGAGGTTGACAATAAAGGACCTACATTGTACCTTGTTCATGGAAAGTGACATAAACCAATTGAAGGTATGTTTGTTTCAAATATCTATAATGTGAAACAATGAAATAAACTTCAGATCCTCTCCTTTCTCTCTCTTTAGATCACCTTGGATGCCAGGAAAATCAAGCTCCTACGTCTGCCGGAGGGAAAAGCCCCCTCCCCCTCTGGAACTAGACAGACTGTCTTTGAGGTGTGTGTCTGTCCCAACGGAAAACTCTTCTTATCACAAGCAGGAACTGGCTCCACTTGCCAGATCAGCAGCAACTTATGCCTCTAGATACACACAAACTCACTTCCACACACACACACTACATTACACTCATACATACAGAGGAATCGTTCCTCTTGAAGAAACCAACGTTGACAAGAACCGAAAAGGATTTCCTCAAGATTCGTGAAAATACTTTGTAAAACAATGTTTGAACCAGAAACTTTCAAGGTGATCACCAGAAAACCATTCGACACATCGTTAAAGTCGCGCATACCTTGCTTTTTCTCATTAGCGTCCTCTTTTTCAATCAGAATCAATATGTTTTGCTGAGGAAAGTACCGTGGGTGCTTTATCTTGCATACGCCACATAAATGCGACCGTTTTCTTTTGGTTTGAGGTCAAAACTATTTGTAACATCTCATTTTGTATTATTACTCAAGTCGTACATGTGGGATGCCTCTCATGATGGTGATCACCTGAACCAAAACTGTGCTTGCACTGGGATGGAACCCATGCACCCACTCTGTTCAAAAAGGAGAACAGCGCCTGTGCCTTAATACAATGCACTCGTGGCAAGAAGCACACCCCCACTGACTTTTATTTAGACAAGGAGACATGCATTTGAGTTACTTGACTTTTGCTCCCACAGATCAACTTTTTTAATTGCATTAAAAATGTTGAGAAACCCAGTGACCCCAAACTCACACGTTGTGCGCTGATTTCCACTTTAATTTGGAAAGGTGGAGAGAACATTTCTGATTTTTGTTTAAAACTCTTTTGTTTTCGGCTTGGCACGGAATGAAGAAAAGTTGAGTTTGGGAGAAACACGTTCTTGATGTGTGGATGTTTTTACTGTTTTTGTGTGTGTTAAGCCTGACTTTTGTTCTTTCTCTATAATTGAACACTAAAATGTGCTAAACAAACCAAGACACCCAAACCAAAAAGCAAAGCTGTCATGTAAAGCAAAGCTGTTGAAAATGAATTAAAAGTTCACACTTCCCAATTCCCAAGACTGAAAGAGGAATTTGCTAATTCTGATTTTGTTTTTGTACTGTACATACACTACCGTTCAGAAGTTTGGGTTGTTTGGTCCCACTTTATATTAAGGGTCTTTAACTGCTATATGTACTAATATTTAAATTAACCATTTGATACAGTGCACTTATTCTCTACATACATGTTTTGACATTGTATTTATATATATTTTTTTAAATGCCTTCATGTAGTTACATCTATAATTACACATTTGACCTTTTCCTTACACCCTTAAACCTACCCATACCACCAAACTCATCCCTAACCTTACCTGTAACCCACCTCAATAGCAGCAAAAGTGTGTTGCAATACAACATCAACACAATAAGTACACTGTAAGCACATTGAAAGTGCACATACTGTAAAATAAAGTGATAATTGTTAGGTACAGTGTACTTCCCAACGAAAATACTGAGTAATATAAGGTAACAACATGGGTTAAGGTTAGGTTTAGGGGTAGGTTCAGGGTTAGTACCTAGTTATTACCCAGTTAGTGTCATTACTACAATAAGTGCATAGTATGTATATGCGAAACAGGACGGTAAAATAAAGGGTATTACTTTATTTTAAGGTGACGTAGTTACACATTACTACATAACAGTCAATTATGCATAATTACAGGTAACTAACCCTAAACCAAACCCTAACCATTACTCAATAGTAAGTGCATGTAGTTTACTAATATTACATATTTGAGTAAGTACAATGTAACTACATCACCTTAAAATAAAGGGTTACACTTTATTTTAAGGTGTCTTAGTTACACTGTAATTATACATTCAAGTACTGATATACTTACCATAGGGATGTGATTAGGGTTTGGTTTGGTTTTGGGTTAGTTGCATGTAATTATGCTTAATTTATAGTTATTACTGTAGTAACTACATGTAACATACACAACAATGACACTGTAAAATAAAGTGTAAGCAAATAAAGTGCTACCGTAATTCTTTTTTGATGGAAGTATATGGTAGTTAAAGACAGACTAATATATAGTGTGACCTAATGTAATATAACTGTTTACAATTATTCATAATATCATACAATGCATTAGAAGATGCATTGCAAAGCATAGTGAATGCATTAAAAAAAAAACTTTTATAATGCATTATATATACAAGGTTTCAAATAAAGTGTTACCAAAAAAAAAATCTTACTGACCCTTACTGAATTTTTGAACGGTAGCATGTATACAATATAGCATACGCCATATGCCAGAATTCAAATGCAAAAGACACATTCGCTGCGTCCGAAATCGAATACTTCCCTTCTATATAGTATGCGAAAAACAGTACGGCAAACGAGTTGTATGTCCGAATTCATAGTATTCAGAATCGGAATGCAAAAGGTCCCCAGAAGACCTACTACTTCCGGAGAGATTCTGAAGTGTGCATTCGCTGGACACTTTACTATCCCATGAGGCCACTGGAGAGGATTTATGAATGGAAGTGAAGCGACGCAACTGACGCTGGAAGTTCACGTGACGGTGACAACATGACGGATGTACAGCATTACATACAGTACTACCAGCCCGTTCTCATCCCAAGGCGTCATACATGTGACGCTTTTGACATTTCGTCGAAATCTTACGCACATGGCATCCTTTAGCGTCAATATGAGACGCAGATCCCAAGGCGTCATAACCGTAACCCTACCCCAGACCTAAACCTACCCATAACAGTGCGTGTTATATTGACGCTAAAGGATGCCATGTGCGTAAGATTTCGACGAAATGTCGTATGGCGTCACCTATATGACGCCAAAGGATGAGAATGTGTTGGTACTACCCATATTCATACTATATAATACATACTTTTTTAACGGTTGCAAAGTAAGTTCAAATTCAAATGTAGTACCTACTCCGACAGTACATGATTTCGGACGCATTGATTGTTCTTAATGTAGATCTCAACTGACCCTATATGAAACACTGAATCTGTCTCTTGTATAATTACATTTCACACTCCAATGGGTTATATTCCACTGGAATATGAAGAAGAATATGTGTGATATAATTTAAGTGGTTCTCACTGTAATTCATTGCCACTTGCCCACTATATCTGAAGCAATGAGGAGTGACAGCTGTGATCATTGCGTTTAAATTAACATCCAATTAACATGCTAAATTCTATGGGTAGTGAAAGGAGACCGGAACACAGGGAACTCTGTAGGGTACAACACAGCATCACAGAAGGGCTTAATCATATTCATTCTCTTTTGATTTTTCAGGAGAATTTGAAATTTGATAGTGTGTGTGTGTGTGTGTGTGTGTGTGTGTGTGTGTGTGTGTGTGTGTGTGTGTGTGTGTGTGTGTGTGTGCTTGATTGCAATTGTAATAAACTCTTGCTTGACATTAAAAAGACGGACGCCAGTGACATAATTGGTTAGAGCAAGAACATTACGTGTACTATATGTTACGTATGTGTGATCTTTCCCCTATATTGAACGACTCAACTAAAAGCAGGACTTTAGGAAGGATACTTCTGTTGTTTGATGTGCTCATTATATTGTTTGATGCATTTTTGTGCTGAATAAAGGTTTTAATCTACAGCCATTTGAGTGTTCAGGAAAAGATATAGCATTTAGTTTCCTCTCTTCTCCCAGACGCTACTTCAGAACAACGTGTATGTACGATTTTGTACGAGGAGCACAAAATGTTTCCTATATTTTTTGATAATAAAACAACACATCAGCTCTAGCGTAACCTAGCTTTCAATGTGTGACAGCTATACTGGATGAGTCTCCCATGTATTCATTTGTGTAAATAAAATTGAGAATTTGATCAAATAAATAGCTAATATTACAAGACTAAATGCTTTCAGTTGAAGCTGGGGCTCACTTATTTTGGTTTTCTTCAAAATGGTGTGCAGAATTGTATCCTGTATTTGGTCTGTCAGACTTTTGTTGGCCACTTTGCAGAAATTCAGTGACATTAAAATTTTGTTTGACATTTTGTGATGACTGGAAACTCATTGAACTTGTCTGTAGGTTTTTTTTTTGTTTGTTTTTTGAGGTAACAATGATGAAAATCCTCGCATATTCTATGCAAAGCATACACGGTTGTTGAGAGAAATTTATTGGTGCAAAGAAATGTCAGCTGTCTATATTAAATTTATTAAACTTAATGTATACGGTTTGTATTTATGAATTGATTTGCAACCTAAACTGAACCAATAAACTTGAAAAAAGAAAAATGGATAAGGGCCAATTTCTCTTAGTTAAACACTTGTTAACTACATGACCTTAAAATAAACTGTTACTGGAATCTTTACTTGCATAAACTGGAAATATCTACAATTTACAGTATTAGCGATATAATATGTGAGATAATGTACAGTCATAATTGCAAAATAAATGATTGTCTAAATCACCTTGGTT
This sequence comes from Rhinichthys klamathensis goyatoka, assembly GCF_029890125.1. Taxonomy (NCBI): domain Eukaryota; kingdom Metazoa; phylum Chordata; class Actinopteri; order Cypriniformes; family Leuciscidae; genus Rhinichthys; species Rhinichthys klamathensis. The sequence continues at coordinate 9,319,417 of NW_026606717.1, forward strand.
GAGTTTATTTTGCGATAATGATCTCTGAATGGACATTATACACCCTTACATATTATTTTACGTGATACTGTCTTAGTGAATGAAGTAAAATAATTATCAGAATATTGTAAAATCATTATCTAATGTCGATAGTCCACATTCTATAACAATAGGTAACTTTGCAACTGCATGTCAACTAACTCTCTTTAGAGTATTAGTAGACTGTAAGGTTAGACTGTTAAAGTGTTACCAGTTTTTGAATTTTTACGAAGCATTTTTCATGACTCCAAGGTAATATTGGAAAATTAGCTGTGTTAGGGTGACAACTGTTAACATATTCAATGTTGAAGGCCAGCATCAATGGCAACCCAACAGAGGAAATGATTTCATGAGTGGCACTAATGGCTAGAATAGATTATGGAATAGATAGGATACCTGCTCATTATACACAGCAGCATGTCAATGACGACTCAAAGACTTGAAAAGGTAGTACAGTTCCAAAACTATTCCTAGCTCACCGAGATCCGACTGAATTACACCCATACAGATGCAGACCATGTTATACCTCAATGACTACAGGTGCCACCCACTTTTAAGAAAGTAATAATTAAGGGGACGTTTTTATCCAAAGCAAATTACAGTACATCTATTTTAGAGACGGTTTCCCTGCTGCTTTGCCTTTGCTTGTTTCTTTGCAGGGCTTAAATCGGCAACTTTCCACTTCCAAGCGTCAGACGCTACGCTATACCGCCCACATTCCATACTGTGCTGAATGTAAACTTTCAGTTTGGCTTTGAAAGTCAAAACTTTGGGGGGGGAGGGGGTTTGGAGGGGGGGGGGGGGGGGGGTAGCAATTAAAGCATCTGTAACCATGGTTGCATCAGTGAACCCCACCCGAACCTCGGCATATTCAACCGATAATTATTGTAGCCGCAATGCATTATTCATGAATATTTATCACGCATGATAGGAGGTTCTAATTGTGACTTAGACCTCACATGAATCCCATGTAGGTATTTCCAGAAGTGCATTATTATTATAATTGTCGCATGTATTGCTAAAGTCCATTGTTATTGTAACATTTATTCCATGCTTTTGCACTGACTGGCTGTTTAGAGTGAATTTCCTTTCAGGTGACTTGGATGGTTTCTTTACAGCACTTTGGCCTAATTTGTCGCTAATTAAGTAGTCCTCCACAGAAGTGACAGCCCAGTTTAAAAGTTAATTAAATGTAATGGCTCGGTCAAGTTTCTCCTGAATTGTTCGATATGCTCCTGCACATGATTACACAAAACAGCAAGTAATTATGTTTAAAGTGAATATTTGACTGTGTATGATCAAAACCACTTTGGCCAGCTCTAATACAGGAGATCGGGACAATCGGAGAAGTGATTCTGAAATATCACACAGCATGTTGTAGGGAATATGCATACTGTAGTACTGTATGTTCATATTTGATGTACTGTACATAAATTTGAAAAAAATGTCAAGTATACAACAGACCGTACTGCAAAAAATATTGTATTCCACAATGTGCTCGACCATCAGTTTCCAGTGTGATAGATTAACTGTCATCAATATAAATTCTTTATTTAATGACAATTATTTATAGTCACGCAATATCTATTATTGACTCGTGATTTGATAATTGTGTTTACATTTATTAATTTAGCAGATGCTTTTATGCAACGTGACTTGCAAGTGATGTAGTCATATACTGTATATAATACATATCAAATTTAGTTTTAGAATTAAATACATTTAGAATTATGTAAAATGTCAACTAAGGCATTGTTACACAAAATCATTTTACTGATATTTTCAGGTACATGCAGGGCCTAAAACTAACTTTTTGCCACACCTGCCAATGGACAGTGACTTAACAAAATTTACCGTCCATAAAATATTTTTTTACCAGCCATGAAACTGCAAAAACAGGCACTTATGACACCAAAATGTAAAACGCCAGTGAAAATTCACAATCTTCAGGTACACAAGTTTAATAAAGTATTCAAATCCTTATTTAAGTTACAAAAGTTATTCAGTCAAAAGCAGTGAGTTTTTTCTCAAATCTTTCGGTCTTTGTTGTTTGATTAAGATTAAGTAGGCCTACACAGATGGCAGTAATCATTTAATCATTAGGCTGCTGTCACTTTAAGAGCTAATGCTGCGTTCTAGATGAGGATGGACATGGGAATATCCCAAATTAAACGTCCCACTTCAGACCTCAGTGAGTTGTGAGTTCCAGGCAATCAGACATTACATTCACATGTTGACAACATGATGTCGCCACAACACAACAAGAGCATATCATGTGTTTGTGTCAATTATGGCAAAAACTGAATAAAAACAACATAAAATTTCTTTGAAAACAGCTGACGAAAAGCAAAAATGAAGGAAGTATTACACAAACGTAATGTCTAATGTTAAAGTTTGTTTTTACGTTTATCTTGGTGACTTCAAATGCCGTGTCTCGCTGAGGTGGGAATGTCCGACTTTGAGTAACGTTCCAGACGTTCTTTCCAAGAACAAGGTGGGAAAAATCCAAATTACGAGCTGTCTGGAACGCAGCAACATATGAGCTAGTGATACACATACGTTTTCTTTCTCAATTGTTTATGTTCACGTAAGACATAACCGACAATGTTTATGAGGAAAATATTTTGAAGAATGTTTGGGACTTTCATTGTATGGATGGACCAAATAAAAAAAAATGGATCTCATGAGAAAACACAATTTTATGAGGTTAAGAATTTCTACGAAGTGATTCATATGGAAATGTGATTTTTTTTCAGCCAAAATGAAGGTCCTCCCCAATGAATATTGTATGTACAGATTTTATGTTGCAGATGAGACAAGGTTTTACACCAAAACATAAAATAGTTACGAACTGTCATGAGAGTGTGTTGGAAAAAAGCCCTAAAAAACTTTTTTTTTTTTTGAATGACATAAAGATGAGTAAATGATGAAAGAATTTATATATATTTGATAAACTCTTTTTTAAGCAATTGTTTGATGATGTTGTAGAGCCTATTGCGTTTAAATGCATTGATTTAAGAAGTAAAATCGAGCTGAAGAACAGAACTGCAACACTGAAAGCTTAGTAAACAAATGACTCATTGCTGTCACAATGTAGCAATTAATGTCAACCCTCCGTCCTTTACCATTATTAGCTCTGTGGATGTTTTGCTCAACTCCTCCGGCTGCCATGACAGACTTTTGGAATATACTTTTAGACCGCTTTACTTGTGACATATATTAATGAAGGCTAATGCTGCTTGAATTTAAATTGTATTGGTACACTGCCTGTTCGTCCATTTAGTGTCAACACAATATTTTATTTTCAGGCAACTCATTTCCCAATGGATTTAAATGTTTGTATAATATCCACAGCCTTTCTCAAAGATGGCTTGTGAAGATAAATGGGTCTCTTGATGAAGACAGATACTGCTGCTAGTAAGATTCAAGGGATGCAGAGTTTCTTAAAGAAACTAACAGATCTTAAATGTTTTATGAAAAAAATATGTAATGTTTATATCAAGAACCATGTGGTTCTTATGGGAGATTGCCTCAAATCGATTTTTAGAAGAACTGCCAGACAACAGAAGCTTTGGACCACTGTCCATATTTTTCTTTTCATAAGTTTAAACCACACGACACTGAATAGTCATTCAAAGTTCTCAACATCCACATGAGCCACTTAGTCCTTCAGACTTCAAACAAGGCCATCCATGAGTGCTTATATATTGAGCTTTTATTTGGCTGCTTATTTCAAGTATTGTGTTTTGGCGGTTGCACACCAGAATAAGACATATTTCCTCTTCTCAATGCTACTGTTAAGGTGATGAATAATGTCATAACAGGTATTGGTTTGGTATAAGTTTCTTATGCTTGTCCAGCCCGATCTCACGGCAATTCGTACGAATTTTACGAGGTGGCTAATTCGTACTAATTCATACGACCTCACTCGTACAAATTCGTACGATTTTTGCTAATTCGTACATATTTTACGAGTTACCAAATTCGTATGAATTCGTACGAATGACCTACCCCTGACCCCGCCCCTAAACCTACCCATCACGTGGGTTTAGACAAATCGTACAAATTCGTACGAGTGAGGTCGTATGAATTAGTACGAATTAGCCACCTTTTAATCACTCGTACGAATTCGTACGAATTGGTCGTGAGATAGTCAAGTCAAGTCAAGTCACCTTTATTTATATAGCGCTTTTTACAATACAGATTGTATCAAAGCGCTTCACAGTAACATAACATGAAAACAATATAACAAAGTTAGTTTCTAAAAGAAAATTGCGTCAGCGTCCACCTTAAGTAAGGTAGATCAATAACATTATTGAATATTAAATGTCCCCAACTAAGCAAGCCAAAAGCCAAGGCAACAGTGGCAAGGAACCAAAACTCCATCAGGTGACAGAATGGAGAAAAAAACCTTGGGAGAAACCAGACTCTCCTCTGGCCAACGAAGGAACAGTGCATGATTCGGGCAGCATTACAAGTCAGATTGGATCGGAACATTTAGAGTATTTATCCATTTCCATAGCGTTGGCTTGTCATGTTGAAATTGCGTCTGCCTTTACTGAGCACCTTTAGAGATGCACTTTAAACCAAGTGAGACTTTTATATTTAAAACTGCACAAACTGAAACTTCAATGGGGTCATGACATGAGAAATCAAATTTGCATTGATCTTTTGATATATTAGAAGAGTTTTTTGTACCATTAAACCATCCTGAAAGTTTCATAGCTTAAAATGTCCTCCTCATTATAAACAAAGCAAAGCAAAAAAATGTCTCGTTTCGATATTGCGGGATTTGTGACGTCACATGGGCAAATACATTTGTATATGACTGCCTCCAGAGCAAGACATCGACGAAAACATCATCGCAACATAGCCCACTGGCGTTCAGCCGCTTTACGGATTACATTGGCCTTCACTGGATGAGAGCGCCGTCGCGTCAAAAGCAAATAGAACCCATTACAATCACAGCCACTGTCTACACTGGATGGATACAAGAGATGCCTGCTCACTTTCTGATGTATCCATGCACTAGTCGTTTGCAAATGACTTATTTGTTGCGTATGTTATCGTCTCTAACAGACCGAATGTTAAAGCCGCTCAGGCCTCCATTTTCTCCCTCTTCTCGAAAAGCGATTACGTAGTCAAAACATCTGGTAGTGTGGGATTTCCAAGCAATGCTTGAACTCGCTGGACCTCTGCTTCTCGTAAATACTGCAGTGTTTTGTGCACGTTATTTTTTGACAGACGATGCTGTGATATTCAAATTTATTTGAAAACAGATGTATCGTAGGGTAATAATTGATTATTTCTTAGCCGGCAAGTATTCAGTGAAGTGATCGATGCCTATGAGTGTGTCGATGTTTTTAGTTCTAATATTCCAACCGACAGCCAGTGCCCAAAGTTTTATTGTCTCCTTATAACAAAAATCTTTTATTTAAACCCATGAAAGTGCAGCATCTGTTGTAAATATTAGTGAACTGGATAATAGTAAATAATAGTGTTCTTCCATCATTAACCCATAGCAGATTTTGATAAATAATGACAGAATTGAACTTTTTTAGGTGAGAATTTTAGTAAGATGCCAGGCACAAACACAATTAAATAACCCAATAAACTGGTTTCTGTTTGCCATTGCCTGTAATGTCCTGTTGCTGCAACATGCAATTCGGTTTAATAATGAATGAAATAAAAAGTTAGACGCATTAACTCTGCTACCATGACAGTGCACTGCAGTTTCTTCATCGAATAATCAACAGTGTGTTGGATTCAGAATGATAGGCTATTAGCTGGTTTGAAAAGGAAGCGAAAGAAAAACACACGGCTGCCATGTCATTTATTTGTTTCACTCCTCAGTTACCATAGAGACATGTTACTTCAAATAGAAAATAAATGGACAAATGGACAAAAATAATTACAGAGCGTCTTGGAGAGATTTTAGACATAACTTTGTCAGTCGTCACTGCCAAAGGCATCTTTTTATACTGCTATTGTGACTGTAAATTTTTTTGCAGAATGGAGCAGGGAGCCAATCTACAACACAGTTTGCTCTTTAAATCAGATGCTTCAAGGCTGAATGGAGCATCAATTAAGCGGAGCAGCGGCTTTATCATCCATGTGTTTTATGTTTATTTCATCATCCAGACTTTGAGATTAAAATTTAAGCCGAGCTCAGCGTAGGTGCAACATTTCCAGGAAGAATTACACTTCATCAGAAAGTCATTTTCTCCCCCTACTCGGTTTCGTCTCTGTTTAATACCAAAGTAATCAAGAAGTTATAAAGGAAGGAACTTGTGAAGGACAGAGCTGTTGCTGCTTGATGATACTGTTTATTCAACCTCTTCAAATTTTTTTGAGTGTATTAACAGGGGGTGGGGGTGCAAAGACTTTTGCACAGTAGATGCAATGTCACCTTTCCTCGGCCAGACATCTTTTTTGGCCACTACTAATATGAAGTATATCATAAAGTATGGAAACTTTTTTCCACCACAGAATATTTTTTTTTTAAAGATCATTTTTATCTCACAATTGTGAGTTTACATCTCGAAATTCAGACTTTATTTCTTTATTTTTATACAGTCAGAATTGCGTGTTATAAGGTCAGAATTCTGACTTTTTTTCTCGCAATTGCGAGTTTATATCTAGCAATTCTGACTTTATTACACTCAATTGCGAGGTTATATCTCGCAATTCTGACATCTTTACTCAGAATTGTGATATAAACTCGCAATTGCGAGAAAAGACTACTATAAAGTTATTGCGAACTATAAAGTGTTTATCTCTCACAATTCTGACTTTATAACATGCAATTGCGACTTTATATCATGCAATTCTGACTTTAAATCTTCCAACTGCGTGTCATAAAGTTAGAATTGTGAGATATAAACAAGCAATTCAGAGGAAAAAAAGCCAGAATCTGGATTGTGAGATATAAACTTGCAATTGTGAGTTTATATCTCACAATTCTTACTTTATAACACGCAATGGCGACTTTATATCACGCAATTATGAGAAAAAAAAAAGTCACAATCACCTTTTTATTCTGTGGCAGAAACAAGCTTCCATAATAAAGACTATTATACTCAACATGGCATTAAACTTCCATTTAATATACCCCTGGTTTCACAGACTAAAAAACTAAAAAGCCTTGTCCCAGACTAAAATGTGTGTTTTAGTTCAAAATGTGTGTTTGAGCTGTTTTAACTGAAAGCAACTTGCACTGGCATACCTTAAAACATTTGGTATAAGATATGTTTTGTCTCAAGATGCACACCAATGTTTAGGGCAGGTTTATAAAAGCTACTTAAATGTCCTAATTGAATGAAGGCCTACTCCGGGCTTAATCTAAACCCTGTCTGTGAAACCAGGCCATGGAGTCTTAAAAAATTTGCAATTGGTTTCCAATTGTAAGTAAACTAAACTGAAGTTTTAAATATTGGTGTTTGCGTTGAAATATGGGTGTTTGGTCAGTCTTTATTTGATAAATATTGTATAAATGCATTAGGAATGCATAAAATTCAAATTGTGGTTGTTATAAAGGGTTAACACATCACTTATTACCTATTTATTACAAACTTTTGAAGTTTGATGTTATGAAGGATGCCATCAAAGGGGTGTGCTATGCATAATCATATTTTTTTCACGATCCCACTAAGACTATTTTTCAGCATTGCCTTTACCTTTCTAATTGAAAACTTGTTTTTATGCAGATTACTCTTATTTACAGCCTTATTAACCCCAGTAATTACAATTAAGATGTAAATACTTAATTCGTACAGATGCACTTCACACCATAGAATGAAGTGATATCACATCAAAGCAAATTAGTGGATGGCAGGCCAAGTTATTAAATCAATTTAGCGTGCATGCAGTGCAGGATGTGAACTGTGAAATCACTCAACTAAACGCAGTCATTGCAGATTAATTTCATTATCATATATTTCACATCAGACCAAATGTCTGGATAAACAGGTGTCATGTTTCAGATCATCAGTCACCAAACCGATGCGTTTGCATCCTCATGCCAGCCAATGCGGGTAACTGGAAAAAAATCCAGACAAACACTCATGTTTCACTGATGGTGTCATTCATTTTTTGCACAGTTAAACAAGACATCATAATTTTCTAATGATAACAAATTGGCCTCGTGTACGAATCATACCGTTTGAAATATGGCAATGTATCAGATTTTTTTTCTGCTTTAGCAACGTGATTGCTGTGGCACCACACAATTTAGACTTTTTTTCTCTCAGAATAAAAATAAAATTAGAAATACAGTTTAAAAAATATTATTATTATTAATTCATTCATTATTTTTTTGTTATTATTTTGTTTAGTCAGTGGTGGAAACAAGCTTCCATAGATATATGATAGTCAGGTACACAAAATACCTACTTAAAGTACAAAAAATCATCTAGTTTTAATTGATAATTTTTATAAAAAAATATTTTAGAATAAATGTATACTGTGAGCTGTCTGTGGATGCAATGAATATGACATGAGACTGGCTACAAAGTAAAGGATAAACTATCTTATTTACCAGCAAGTATTCAGACCTGCATTTGAATGGTGACCATGAATTTCAGTGGCATCTACTTCAGATGCAGTTGAGATATTTCATTTCGAATGTTTTGTAACCTTCATATGTAATATTGTTGCAAAACTTTAAGGGAGTGGTGGGGAAAATGCATGCAAGTGAGAAAACTTTTTTTATATATATATAATTGTGACTTTATATCTCACAATGTGACTTTATTTCTTATTTTAAACGTTATCTCACAATCACCTTTTTACTCTGAGGGCTTCCATAAATAATAGTTTGCGAAATAGCGCAAGATATTTAATAATTCATTAAGCCTGAAGTTTGTTTGCCATCAACACCACTAGACAATCTACAAAAATAAAGAAATATTGTAGAGACTGTATCTATGAACACCAGTAAGTATGATGAATAATAACCTGCAATATCCAAGGCCTTTAACACAAGTTAGCATGTGTGTGTGATCTTCTTGATAGGAGACATGAAAGCACGGGACGGGTGCTGGGTCTTTGGCCTCCATGTGGCCTGCCATTAGGGGGCAGAATTTGATTGATCAAAAACACAGCTAAATAAGACTTGTGACCACTAGTTTATCGTGTAAAGGCTTAAAATATCCAGTTAATCTAATAAATAATGAAGTAATAGTCCTGCCCATTCCTGGAGAGTAGATTCTGGGAAGGTTTAGCTGTTGTTTGTACTCGAGTTATAAGAACATGGAACAGAGTAAAATGTCTGGTAGTAGGGCGTTTGTTTTCATGCACTGGAAGTCTCCAGAATTTCTTGATATTATCTAATATTATTATTATTTTTAATATTACATCTATTGCAATTTACAGCTTTTAACTTTAAACAAGCATTTTTTCAATTACACATGAAGTTTATTACTTAATTTTTTTAAGACAATGGGTTTCCTCACTTTAAAATTAAGTCAACTGATCACTTTTTACAGTGTAGAGCTACAGCAATTAATGAACGAACGAACAAATCAATGAACGAATGAACATTTTCCCACGGTTTGGAGGATGGATGGACGGACAGACAGACAGACAGATAGATAGATAGATAGATGGATGGATGAATGGATGGATGGAGGGAGGGAGGGAGGGATGGATTTATATATATATATATAGATAGATAGATAGATAGAGATAGATAGATAGATAGATAGATAGATAGATAGATAGATAGATAGATAGATAGATAGATAGATAGATAGATAGATAGATAGATAGATAGATAGATAAAGATAAATAAGAAAGGAAGCAGGAAATAACATCCCCAGTTTGATTATTTTAACTTCTTGTGTAACCTGAGATGCATAATCAAAAAGTGTCTCATTAGATCAAAGTAAAATAATTGCGTCAACTGGTTACATCTAATTGACTTACTTTTTATCAACTTAAAATTTTTACTTTGAAGAGAATTAACTATCCATTACTTAGCCAAAGCAAAAAGTATCTTTGAATCAAATAAAGTTTTTAAGTTTAATGAAGTCTCAAATTATACTTTGTCTCAATGTTTTGTCTTTGTATTAACTTAATTATTTTACTTTACATCTAACCAAATATTCAAACAAATACAATTTAAAATATTAATGTAATAAAGAAATTTATTTACTTTCAGAATGTGTAATTTTATCATCTAAGAAAAATGACTTCAAGCATCAAACTTTTGACAATTTATTTTGTCATAATACAAATGTTTTTGCAATATGTACAGTATCCTCATACAAATACACACTATTTAACAATGTAAACACATCATAAACTTGAAAATTTTTGTCAACACATTTCTACAATGTGTATAGTATTGTTTCAGTATCGATATTCATAGACACATTGGATACAATGTAAATTCACAATAAGAATCAGTTATGGTTTTGAAGAGAAACAATTTTCATTTTTGGGTAAACTATTTAACTAACCCTAGATAAAACAAATCCGGTTTAGTAAACAGTAGTACCAACACACAGTTAAATTTGTATAAAAGGCTTTATACAGTCCAACAAATCAGAAATTTACCATCAGCAGAACATTGTAGTTGGGTCAAAGGAAACAAATTTCTCCTGCAGCTTTGAGGTTCTGCACCCTTCGGCTCATCTGCTTGTCCATGCTATGTCCATGATTATTTACTTAAAGGCCTCAAAGGTATATTTGAGTCCTTCAGGATATTTTAAGTTCAGTGCATAAATGAGTCCAAACATCATGGCACAGGCACATGCATCAGAGGGCAACTCCTTTAGTACTTCCACACCTTCAATGACAATGGAAATGTCCAGTGCATGACTAAGAGCATCACTTTCGCATCTTTTCAAATTCTCTCCCCGCTTCCTCCCTCTGGTTAGCCTAAAAACATACAAGAACAGATAGTAATTGAGGGACTGTGGAAGAAAGAAAAAAAAACATCCCTTCATCTGAAAATTTTATTACAAAATGTTGTTAGCTGTCCTACTATGAAGGTCAACGTAGAGCCCAAACGTCTGTTGCTAACTTTCATTAAAATATCTTCATTTGTGTTCAATGTAAAAATGACATTTGTACGGTTTATTACAAGAGTAGAGTAAGTGATGACAAAACTTTCATTTTTGGTGAAGACGTACTTTTACACTATCTTTGGCTTTGAAAATGCTTTTAAAACACTTGTACAATTAAACGCTCCCATGTGTTGACCATTGTAGACAATCACAAACATATTTGTTGAGTGCAGTACCACAATGGCCAATCAGAGGCATTTATTAATCTACTCAACAGTGTTCAAAATGCATTTTTGGGTGAACCAACCCCTATTAAAGTAGTAATTCACAATCAAAATTCTGTCATCATTTAAATTTCTCTTGTCATTTCAAACCTGTATGAATTACTGTCCTCTGCAGAATTTTGAACAATGTTGGTAACAGAACAGCACAGCCTCCATTCACTATTATTGTATGGACACAAAACCAATGCAAGTGAATGGGGGGCTCTTAACAACATTCTTCAAAATATATTCTTTTGTGTTCTGTGGAAGAAAGTCACACAGGCTGATGTGTAAATGATAACATAATTACTTGAACTACTTTAAAGCGATATGTTACTACCAAATCACCCTCAAGGCTTTAGACCTTTGTTAAGACCAAAGAGCCGTGTCGAGCAGTTTTTGAATCAATGGATGCACTATTTGAAGCTTTAAAAAGTCAACAATTCACTCCCATTCTACCGCTTGGAAGTAAAATGATGCGTAGGATTATAACTTTGCCTGTTTTTTTCTTTAAAATATACAGGTGCATCTCAATAAATTAGAATGTCGTGATAAAGTAATTTTTTTCTCTTAAGTTATTTCAAAAAGTGAAACTTTCATATATTTTGAAAGTTTGATTCATTGCATGTTAAGTTGAACATTTCAAAAGTTTTTTTTATTTTTTATTTAGATGACTAGAACTAAAATCAGTATCTCAAAACATTAGAATATATACATTTGAGTTTCAATTAAAATCAGTATCTCAAAACATTAGAATATATACATTTGAGTTTCAATTAACGACCATCCCTACAGTATAAATTCAGGGTATCTCTTGTTCTATGAAACAACAATAATGGAGAAGACTGCTGACTTGGCAATGATCCAGAAGTCGAACATTGACACCCTCCACAAAACGGGTAAGTCACAGAGGGTCATTACTGAAAGGTGTGGCTATTTACAGAATGCTGTATCAAAGCGTATTAAATGCAAAGTTGACTGGAAGGAACAAGCAACAGGGATGACTTCAAGCTTGAGAATACTGACAAGCAAAGCTGATTCAAACACTTGTGAGAGCTTCACAAGGAGTAGACTGAAGCTGGAGTCAGTGTATCAAGAGTCACCACGCTCAGACGTCTTCAGGAAATGGGCTATCAAGCCACTTCTGAACCAGAGACAACGTCAGAAGCGTCTTACCTGGGCTGTGGAGAAAAAGAAGTGGACTGTTGCTCAGTGGTCCAAAGTCATCTTTTCAGATGAAAGTAAATTTTGCATTTCATTTGGAAATCAAGGTCCCAGAGTCTGGAGGAACAGTGGAGAAGCACAGAATCCACGTTGCTTGAAGTCCAGTGTGAAGTTTCCACAGTCAGTGATGATTTCGGCTGCCATGTCATCTGCTGGTGTTGGTCCACTGTGTTTTCTGAAGTCCACGTAGCCATCTACCAGGACATTTTAAAGCACCTCATGCTTCCTTCTGCTAACAAGCTTTTTGGAGATGCTGATTTCATTTTCCAGCAGAACTTGGCACCTGCACACAGTGCCAAAGGTACCAAAAGCTGGTTCAATGACCGTGGTGTTACTGTGCTTGATTGGCCACCAAACTCGCCTGACCTGAACCCCATAGAGAATCTATGGCGTATTGTCAAGAGAAAGATGAGACACCAGACCCAACAATGCAGATGACCTGAAGGCCGCTATCAAAGCAACCTGGGCTTCCATACCACGTCAGCAGTGCCACAAATCACCTCCATGCCACGCCGAATTGAGGCAGTAATTAAAGCAAAAGGAGCCCCTACCAAGTATTGAGTACATATACAGTAAATGAACATACTTTCCAGAAGGCCAACAATTCACTAAATCTTTATTTTTATTTTTTTATTGGTCTTATGAAGTATTCTAATTTGTTGAGATAGTGAATGGTGGGTTTTTGTTAAATGTGAGCCTAAATCACACTTAAAATAACCAAAGACTTAAACTACATCAGTCTTTGTGCACTAAATTTATTTAATACACGAGTTTCACAATCTGAGTTGAATTACTGAAATAAATGAACTTTTCCACGACATTCTAATTTATTGAGATGCACTTGTAACCATATTCAGTTATGATGCCTTGAGGGCGAGTAAAACATGGGGAAATATTGACTTGGTAGTGAAATATAACTTTAAGGCAAACATGGTTGGAGAAAATTTCAGTAGTTTGCATTGTCTACATTACCTGGTATTCTTTGATCAGACAGCTTGCATCTTCACCAAGGTACATGATCAGGCACTTCAGCAGGCACTCTCTTCTGATGTCTATGTCCAGACTCTGCAAAATGTTCAAGATGTATTGTTTTTATTAGACCAAAACACTACTAAATTGATTGCAACAAGCAATTTTGTTCGCATGCAACCAATACCTGATCCACAACTTTAATAGTATCCTTAGTTTTTTCACTAAATCTTTTCCCTTTGCTCCTAATAACCTGGAGAAGCTGAGAGCTCTGTCTGTCCAAAGAGGCCATACATCTCGATTGTAAAGGCAAGGTCGTGATGTGGAAAAATTTGGCATTAATCTGTAAGAAACAGAAAATAGACTTTGAAAAAAAATATTTTACTTTGAGAACTAGTTGTAAAAATACATAGACACACAAAGCATTAAACAACATAATGTATAATTAGGGCATCTAAAACAACTTCAAAAACACTACTAAAATACCATTGTAAAAACTATGGTAAATTCAGGATTAGTCACTAATATTTTATGAAATTATACATGTATAACAGGGCTTGACATTAACTTTTTTGCTCACCAGCCACTGTGGCTAGTGGTTTTCTAAAGTTAACCACTCAGCATTTTCACTGGCCAAAAACAGTCAATCACTGTATGATGAATGAATCTCCTATGTAGGCCACATCGCTCGAACATCTGCTTTGAGTGCAGATTTCAGTGAGTGAGAGCGCGCTCTGAACAAAACTCCCGCGTTTCAGTGATGACTAATCTGAATGCCTTCTGATTATTAGACATTGCATTCATAAACTCAAAAGAATCGCGTGTGTTTGTTCTAATGCGCAACGTGATTAACGTTACCATATAAGATATGCCTTTTGAGAGGACTCAACTCGCCAAAGTGGCTAGTAGTGGGAGTGACTGTGTTACACGCCACACCTGAAACCCACCCGCGAATAGCGGGTGTTAGGCTATGTTTACACGGAAACGATCTGAAGAGAAAACGCAAAAGTGGCGTTGCGTTATCACTTTTTATTCTGCGTTTAGACGAGCTTTATGGTTGGGAAATCCGCGTGCATATGGTGACGCAAAAGTGTGTGAAATTCGATGTAGTATGCACTCCAGGCGGCTAGCTGGCAATGTGAAGCACTGCCACACAACAACACCAATATCTTAGAATATTTTGTACAACTAAAGACTCTTGTATGTTTTTCAGAGCTGCTAGGGCAACTTGAAGGTCCGACGTATGGAAATAATCTGACATGTTGGTTGTTATTTTCCTGTGCTGGCGCATGCATGTACGCGACGAGAGCCACCGTGAGCAGATTTGCGTTTTTACCGTTTAGACGGGAACGCGACGGTGGAGCATTTTTAAGATTTCCACTCTGGGGGGTAGTTTCACTTTTTTGCGTTTTTAAGCCCCCAAAACGCCGTTGCCGGGGTAAACGAAAGGCACATCCGATAAAATATTTTTACGTTTTCACCCGGCATCGTTCTCGTGTAAACGGGGCCTGAATGTCAAGCCCTGATGTATAATGTTAATAATACACACAAACGTATGTTTAAAATTACTTACCAATTTTCTTGATTCCCGTTTCCCCACTCCGAGTTCATCCATGCGGTGTAACAAGATGGCGGAAAGCTGAACGTCCTCACGCACGATCACGGATGACGTTAGAAGTCACGTGACAATGGAAACCAATATTTTTACTTTAATTTAAAGAAATGTATTTACTTTACACTAACAAGACTTACTTTTAATTCAAATCAACCAAACCTTTTTACTTAACACTGATGACTAGACAGAAAATTAAATGTTTTGAGTTACATCAAGTATAAAACCTTCTTTAGAGTAATGACATGCCACTTAAGTGCACTTTTTTCAGTAACCTACAATTTGCAATAATTCTCATCAAAACTTTAGCCATAGTTTACATCAGAACGTCCCTCCAGAGTACACTGTTATATTGACAACATAACTAAGCAGTTTGACCGTCTTATCCGTACACGATGACACAAGGACTTGTCATTCTGATGGCACTGACATGTTCATTGACACAGATATTTACTTTTGAGAGACAAACTAAGTATTTTGAGCAAGAGACTGGCTTTTGCAGGTAATCCATGGTGTTTTGCTATTTGTACGGATTGGTATGAGAAATGCACTTACTGTCTGTTTTGCTAATGTCGAGGATGATTCGAGAAATGTTCCAAAGCGACTGAGAAAAACTGTAAGTTATGTGGAATTGTCATGTTCACATATGTGGGAGTTTGATTGCAAGAGACTGGACAAGATTCACATTCACATTACGCTTTTACTGTTTGTACTGTCATTTGTTGACAGACCATGTCATTGCGATACAGAAAGGAAAAGACAGCACTGCATAGCACAAAGAAAAAAACAAATGTAGAAATGTGAAGATAGGACAATCTCCTTAGGGAAAACTGTACATGCAGTGCTGTAGGAATTACAGTGCAGTCTTCCTACACCTCCTGACGTTCCTGTCTGTTGGGCCACAAATTCTCATCCACATCGCAACGAATATGTAGCAAACTGGCTCTATGAAATATTAATAATCAGTCATAACTTGTTATAATTGATTATGAATATTTGGATCAGTTAATCGGGTTAACTTGATGTAGCTACATTAACATTACAACCAATTACTCGGTTCATCCCGTGAACACTCAATATTGGTTATTAATTAATTCATAGAAAATGTACATTTCCGGGGCATGGGAAATGTCTTTCTTACTAAGTACTACTAAGAGCAAGTAGTCAAGATCTATGATTAGTGACTCCAGATATGAGCTTGAGACACGGACAACTTTACGTGTGATATGAAAAAGACTATTAACTAGACTAAACATTTAAACTACTCTAAAATACACATACATACATGCATACAGTTTACCAAGGGAAAGAGAGCTGGAGCAGAATACAGGAAAGCAAGAAGTTATAGCATTGTTTGATGTTCAGCAGATCAACAGCCTGAGCAAACCATCAGTTTAGTTCTAACACGCCCTTCTTGAAAAGGGGTAAGGACTTAAGGACTTAATGTATTAATGAGACTAAGTTTGATACTTGCATGTCTCGTCCATTTGCATTAAACTGTCCTGGTGCAATTTGTTGAGGCTCCAGTTGATCTTTGCTGATGTGGTCTTGATGAGAGAGAACCAGTGGGAGTCAGAGGATCTTAGGTGAATGAAAAGACAAGGCCACAGCCTGGCGCAAGCTTGGGAGTCCTTGAGGGACTTCTAGTTCAGCATCATCTTCACGTTAGGACTTCTCAGGAAGGACAGAGAGAGTAAGAGAGCAAGAGGCCAAGAGGACCAGAGAAACAAGCCAAGAGGACCAGAGAGACAAGCGAAGAGCTAAGAGAGAGCTGATCTTGATGATCAGTGATTTTTAAAGCGTGAAAATGTAACACCCTCTGGAGGTGCTTGAGCCAATGGTAAAATGGACTGCATTTACATAGCGCTTTCACAGACCCTTTTCGTCAGCCATGGGGTTAGGTGTCTTGCTCATGGACACCTCGACACTTGGTCAGGTGGAACCGGGGATTAAACCACCAACCTTCTTGTTTGTAGACAACCTACATGAACCACTGAGCCTCTGCCGCCCCAAATGGTTTCGCCCCAATGCGAAACCATCCCTTTTGTAGGGAATTTTTACAACCCATTGTCTTCTAGCAGGGCATTTGAATGTTTAATTTCATTGGGTGTTTACGAAAAGAATCTTCAAGATTCTTATAATACTAATGCGTCATAAAGTTAGCAAAACGTAATGTAAATTAACAAATGGGGGACAAAGATTGGATTTTATAGAGACTAAACATGCCACACATTTTGGTTACCCATAGTTTGCAAGTCATGTTTCAGACCAAAATAGTTTAGAAGATAGAATGAAACATAGGCCAAACCACATAAAAGAAAAATTATGAGATGGAAAATTAGATACATGTTAAGAGATTTATCACATGGTTATACAGTATATATAGAATATATAGGAAGGGTTCATTTCTTCTTCTAAGCAAGAATTAGTTACAGACAGCTAACATGGCTGAGGCTCCGCGAAAGAAGCCGCGAACCTATTATTTTCATCCAGAATGGAAAGAACAATTCATTTTTACGTTAGTTAAAGACAAGTGTATATGTATGTTATGCCGGCAAACACAAGCACTGGCTAAAAGAGGAAATCTGGAGCGGCACCACAATGCTAACCACCCGACCTTTAGGGACAGCTATCCACCGAAGCACGCCATCCGTGCTAAAAAAGTGGCGGAGCTAAAGTTGGAGTTGAAAGCCCAGCAGTCGCTCTTCACTAAACCTGCTGTTCGACATAAGGCTGCTACAGAAGCATCATTTCGTGTTAGTCACCTTTTGGCCAAACATAAGAAGCCTTTTACAGACGGTGAGTTAATCAAGTAGGCTATGGCTATTATAGCTGACACAGTTTGCAACGACTTCAAAAAAAAGATGACATCAAAACAGCATTCAGCAGTGTCCCGCTTGGCCCCGCAACAGTGACAAGAAGGGTCGAATCACTGTCGGAGGACGTGGATCGACAGGTGTTAAGGGACCTGTCACTTTGTGAATATTTCACACTGCAATTGGATCCCTCAGCTTGTTGTATTTGTCAGAATGGTTTTCCAGGATTCTACAACGAAGGAGGACTTTCTCACTCTTCTCCACTTGAAGGACAGAAGTCAAGTCAAGTCAAGTCACCTTTATTTATATAACGCTTTTTACAATACAGATTGTATCAAAGCAGCTTCACAGTGATAACATGAAAATAATACAACAAAGTTTGTTTCTAGAAGAAAATTGCGTCAACGTCCACCTTGAGTAAGGCAGATCTATAATATTGTTGAATATCAAATGTCCCCAACTCTGCAAGCCAAAAGCCAAGGCAACAGTAGCAAGGAACCAAAACTCCATCAGGTGACAGAATGGAGAAAAAAACCTTGGGAGAACCCAGACTCAGTCAGGGGCCAGTTCTCCTCTGGCCAGCGAAGGAACAGTGTAGGATTCGGGCAGCGTTACAAGTCAGATTTGATAGGAACATTTAGAGTATTTATCCATTTCCATCTGTTTGGAAGTCGAAGTAATCACGCTGGTATGGAGACGAGTTGTTGAGGATCAGAGCCGATGACCGTCGTGTCGATGAGGCCTTCACAGGGCTGATGAGGCTGGCACTTCAGGATGAGTTGGGATGGGTCGAGGCGCAGGTCCACCATAGAGGGTCCCTCGGGATAAACAGAGAGACTAATATTAGCGTAGACGCCATCCTTCTTATGATGTACCAAGTACATCAGGATTTACGGGACGTGTTCCCGGTTCCGGCTGATCTAAACTATGCAGCCTAATTTTGAATTAAGGAAGTCTATAGTGTGTTATGTGTATGCTAGGCCAAAGAGATGTGTTTTTAGTCTAGATTTGAACTGACAGAGTGTGTCTGCTTCCCGGACAATGTTAGAAAGATTGTTCCAGAGTGTTGGTGCTAAATAGGAAAAGGATCTACCGCCAGCAGTCGATTTTGATATTCTACATCTTTGATATCCTATACCCACAGAACAAGGGGTGAGGATATCTTTAACGAATTTAAAAAATACGTCGATGAAAATTGCATTCCCATTCATAAACTGGTGGCAATCACTACTGATGGGGCTCCGGCAATGCGCGGTGTGCGCTCTGGTTTTATAGCGCTATGCCGCAATGATCCTGCTTTTCCAGACTTTGTGAATTATCACTGCGTAATTCATCAGCAGGCCTTGGTTGGGAAAGTCGTGGACTTCTCTCACGTCATGACACTGGTGGTCAAACTGATTAACTCGATTCGAGCAAAAGCTCTCCAACATCGTTTATTCAAGGCGTTATTGGATGAGCTTGATGCCGCTTACGGAGACCTGATTTTCCACGCTGATGTCCGGTGGCCGAGTCGCGGCAAAGTGCTACAGAGATTTGTTGACTTGCTGCCAGAGATAAAGACTTTTCTGTCAACGAGGAATGAGGAGCACAAAGAATTGTCAGATGATGCGTGGCTACTTGACCTGGGATTTCTGACGGACTTAACGGCAAAACTGAATGCACTCAACACTGAGATGCAGGGAAAAAACCGACCCCTGTCCCACATGATAAGCGCAGTTCAAGGCCAAGCTCGGTTTTTGGACCAGACATCTGAATGGCAGGAGACTAACACATTTTCCCAACCTGGAAAAAATGTCACAAACCATCAAAGACAAGGACGCGTTCCAACCTCACCTGGAAAAAGTTGCGACGGAGTACAATCGGGGTTTTGGTGAGTTAGACGTCATGGAAGACATTGCTGCATTCGTCTCAAACCCATTTCAGCCCATTGATGTAGCAGCCAAATTCCATCAAGGATTAGCTTTGCAAAGTGGTGTTGACATGGAGATACTTGATTTGCAAAATGACATAGAACTGCAGACTGATCTCATGAAATGGCGTATGTATGACACGCCAATTCGTATTTCCATTTTTGGCGTGCTATCAACACGCATAATCGCTTTTCAGCGTGTTTATCAACGCCTTTGACTTAACGTTATATTACTGTATTATGTATATATAAATATATGACCTACCCCAACCCCGTCCCTAAACCTACCCGTCACTGGGGTTAATACCATTTATGAGTCTTCCCCTACCATCCTAGGAAAAGAAATATCGCTCCACAGATGTAGATATAGATTTTGCTTCGTTTCGCTCGGACATTTAACGGCGTACACATACACGCGGAATCACTCGGACATTTAATGGCGTAGACATACACGCAAAAGATTTCGGCGTGGACATACACGCGGATAGCTCAAAATGCGTATAGATAACACGCCACTTGACTTGAAAAGTGGCGTGTATGTTTACGCAAAGTCATGATGTCATGTTGAGAACTGAAAGCCAGATCAAGGGACAGTGACTTTTGGGGACTTGTAAGTAGAGAGAAGTTTCCTCTCCTCACTGCATGTACACTAAAAGTGAGTGCCTACTTTGGATCCACTTACCTCTGTGAAAAGGATATTTTTACAAATGAAAATAATAAAAATTAAAGTATAGGAGCCGCCTTACTGACAGACACCTCACAGACTGCCTCAGACTGGCTGTCTGCAGCTATGAGCCAAACTACAAAGAACTTACAGACAGTATTCAATCACAGGCATCGCACTGACTTGAGTGAACATTACTGCAAACGTTTTGCCTGTTGGTATTGTGAAAGTGATGCTGCATAAAATGGACTAGACCTGCATTTAGTTTAATTTACTGGGGAAGTTATTGCCATTAATCTGCTTTCTTAAATGAAACAAAGTAAATAACAAACATACATGAAGCAATATCATAAGCTTCACAATTAACTGTTATTAATGGCACTACATATGATCTGTTCATTACAAAATGTGTTGATTTTTTTTTCCCACTATGAACAAAATAACCTAGGCCTTATCTACATAATTCATAAATGCTGTTCATAATTAGTTCATGATACCTAATGCATTAATCAGCATCCTGTTGTGGGCCGCAAACCATTGCCTGATGATGTTGGAGCGATGGAAACTGACATTTTCCCAAACTATCACGTACTTTGGCAGGTCATCTCCAATCTGACCCCTCTCTTGTTCAGGGATGAGATCCCTGCAGAGAGCGTCTAAAAAGGTGACAAGAAGTTCTGTATCGTATGGCCCAATAATGGGAATACGCGTTAGCACACCATTCTCAGAGATAGCAGCACCCATGGTTATGTTCCCGCCCCGTTGGCCTGGCACATCAACTGTAGCCCCGTGGCCGGTGATATTTCGCCCACGCCTTCTACGTTTCGTTAGGTTGAAGCCAGCCTCATCCATGTAGATGAAGCTGTGCGGTGGTTCACTTGCTTCCAGTTCCATTATACGCTGTATCCAGAAGGCACAAAATGAGTTTTATGAATTACATGCATTTTCATTTTGCACAATACAGTTACATCAAATGTATACAGCATGTATACAGCATCTTCTTTTCTACAGCCATAGCAAATGTGTGAAGGTCACACTTACTGTACTGTATATCACTAAATGATGTTGTACTGTTTACTGTGAGGTACAGTTGCTCATACAGGTTTTACCTGTACATACTGGTAGCGCAGCTCCTTCACTCTTTCACCATTTCTTTCAAATGGAACAGTGTACAGCTGCTTCATATTCATTCAGTGTCTTTTCAGCACCCTGTCAATGGTTGAGATGCTGACTGTTTGGATGTTTTCAAAGATGTTGTTGTCCTCTATAATGGAACTCTTTATCTCCCTTAGTCTTATGGCATTGTTTTCTACAACCATGGTGCAAATAGCCTCCTCCTGTTCAGGTGTGAAAAGGGGCCCTCTGCCACCCCTGTGAAGTTGTCTTGCAGTCCTATGTGGAAAAAAATATAGTATTGCAAAACACAAAATTGACTAAGATAAAATGTCACTTTTTAAAGTGTTACTGTATATTGTAAAATGCAAGTGGAATACTGTAATAAAAAAAGTCTGAATGATTGAGGACACAGTTGTTCTCCCAACATTTGGCTGCACCCTTCGACCAGCCTCGGCCATTGTAAGCCCATGATTGAGAACGTGGTCTACAAGTGTGGCTCTTATCTCATCAGGAACGCGCATATGTCCTCGGCCTCTTCTGCCTCTTCCTCTGTTTTGCGTCCCAACTCCGCCTCGCAGCCTCACTCCTCTTCCTCTTCCTCTTCTCTCTTTGGCTGTTGACCCCATCCAATTCCTTGTCCTTCCATTGTCAGACATTGTAACATTGTTTTGTGCTCCGGCTTATATATATACTTGCCAGTTGATGGTTCATGAGATGCACCTTCGTTAGAGAAAGTCAAGATTCACCTGGGAACAATTTACCAATTCAGGACAGATTTAGAAAAAAAGTCTGCTTGACATAATTACCGTATGACAACTTGTTCAACCATTTTGCATGTAAAGACTTATGCTATGAACTAATGCCTAAATGTGGGGGGGGTGAGACTATTCAACAGAGACCCATTATAATACATTTTAATCAACATGACATAAGCAATTGATAAGGAAACAGCAGAGAAATGTACATAATCATTTGCATGGATGTACCAAAGCATTTGAAACTTGTTCAAAGAAATGAGAAACTGCTTTTTTGATGTGCACAAGTGACACAATGATGTGAAGATTGAGGTAGTTTTGAGAAATGTACCAAAGCGACTGAGAAAAACTGTTATTTTGACAATTACGCATGGTTTATTTACTCAATTTTAAGGCAACAGGTTTCCTTGCTTTTTTTAAGTTATGTCAACTGATCACTTTTTACAGTGTATGTGGCGTTATCACTCTTTTTATTTGAACATCTTAACCAGCCTGACACAGCAACAATGACTCAACCAATAATGTGAGTTTGAGGGCGGGACTATCTGTTTGTCTATGTGCTGTCTGTGAGTTTGCTCAACACAAAAGCAAGCCGCTTTCATTTCAACGTGCATTTTTTTTGCCCTCCAAAATGTCTCCAGTTATACTAGGGAAAGTGAAAATCAGGGTCAAGGGTCAGAAAGAAACCGGGTTAAGAAAATAAATTGTCCCAGGAAGCGAGACAGACTTAACTGATCTGAGGCTTTGCAATGCGGAGAGCTATTTTTCTTACCCCTTAATCTGCGTGTCCTTGCAGCGTTTGCATAATTACACTGGATTTGCTTACGTTGAATGTACCTCAACAGGCTCAATAGTGACACATCACACCACTCAAAGCAAGGACAACACTTCTCTAATGTAGCTTACACTGTGCCAGCTGAGCCCTCATGTACGGTAATGAAAACCCCACGGACATAGTTATTGTTCGGCAAGGTTTCTGATCACAACAGCCAGGTGTTGCAGTTTTATTTAGTTTTTGCTCTGGGGAAAGTGTGGCCATGGAAAAGTGAAGACGCATGCAAAGCTGACTTGCGTCAACAGCACTTACATGCCATTGAGGGACTGGAAGAATAATTAAAAACTGAAAATGATAATTAGTTGTTGACAAAAATGACAAAAAAGTTATTAGTCCAAAAACATTGAAGACATGTTTTATATCGTACTGTGCATTCATCTAAAGCTGACAGCAATAAAGAGGTTTGGTAGAATACCGACGTATTCCCAAAGATCCTTCAAAGTGAGTCTTCAAAACCAGGTTTGAGTTATGACTGCATATATGTTTACAATAATGCCAGCAGAGAAAACTCTGCTTGCTTTGATTTGAAGTCTTTACTAGTGCATCAAGCAATTCATCATTATGGGAAATGTTTCTCTCGTCTGTCTCACATCCTCACAGCTCTATAGCAGAGGAACCGTGTATTTCTGCATGTAGGTCATAAGCACTAGACAAAACTAGCAGGTTTTCCATCCAATTCATTTGCAGAAGTGAATTTAGAAACTTAAAAGGCTTTCGCTCAGAAACAAACAGATTGAGACAATCAAAATCACTCACTTCACAGTTGGTCTAATTCAGTCAGCCAATTATTCTGACACTGCGACAGCAAATGCTGGCGGAACCGCAGTTTTAGCTCAACGGTTGAGCTGCTGAGGCTAAATGTGGATTCTGTTCATCCCACAAAATGTACTGAAAAGCCGTAGGGTGTTGACTCAATGTCAGCATTTGATATTGCGCTAGTTTCGTTCACTGTCAGCTCAGGTAGCCTTGAGGCACTTCATGATATTGGGAACCAATTACTGACAGACACCTGGAATAATAAATTATGAAGTAGATACGTTTTTACTATGAGGTTTTACCATTGTTAGAGTTCATTCCATGAGTGTTTCATTTAATTTGGTCTAGTTGTGAATATGTATAGCTTGGTTGTGTTGTGCATAGGTAATGCATTACAAGCAATGTAAGTACATGATGAGATTTATTTTTCAAGTGTAGAATAAAGTAACACATTACTTTACAAAATATCGGAGTTACTTTTTCAAATAAGTAACGCAAGTTACTTTGTTTTTCCAATTAAATAATACAAATATCCAGGGCCGGCCCTGACCAATTTGCTGCCCTAGGGAAGATTTTACCTGGTGCCCCATGCATTACAGCCCATTTCACCCCATCATTGTGTTGGTGATTATTTAGTCATATATATATATATATATAGCAAGAGCATTACATCCAGCATTTAAGTTAAGTCCCCTTTATTTTTACATAGCGCTTTTTAGCCTACAATACAGATTATTTCAAGGCAGCTTTACAGTGATAACAGGAAAATAATGCAACAAAGTTTGCTTCTCCTGTACAGCAGATCTAGAAGAAAATAGTGTCATAATCCAGCTTAAGTATGTTCAGTGATGGTTTATTTTGTTGTAAAAAAAACATTAATTTATTTAATTTATATATCCGCTCTGGATAAAACAGTGATGTCATTGTCCAAATGTCATTCATGCACAAACTATTCATTGAGCACTAGCAAAAGTGTTTGTTTGGGACTTGATGGCAGCAATCTTCCACTAAATTATGGCACGTTTCATGTTTTCAACATGAATGAAACTGCGAAATGTCTTCTTTAATGTGAATTTTACATAAAACATTGCTACTTTTAATAAACCTGTAGCCTATAAATATCGTTAATAATTTTGGCAAATAAATGTAAAAAAATGCCATATATCCACCTCAAATCTGCACAACTGTATAGTAAAACATTAAATAATAAAAGTGATAGTAAATGCGTCAAAAAAAACTGGCATGATTGTTACAAATCGCATTGTCTGGGGCAGAACTACTGTTAGCATAAAGTTATAAGGTAAAAATAACTGCCATTAAAATTATAGTATCTTACTACTACTATGCAATTGGATAAACTGTTCATTCATTACATCACTTTACCTCTGTCTTTATCCCCTTGTACCCTCTTCTCTTCTTTTTGGCACTGTATCTGCAGGCTATAATGCTAATTTAAATGTGTCATGAAAATTCGGCCATCCGTCACAATGAGGAAACTTTCACCGTGTCTCGAGCTGGCGCGAGCTGCCAGGCCCGTTTCTACGGGAGTGCTTGAGTGTGTTAAGCGCCCTCAAACGAAAGCAATGCTGTCTACATTGGATCGCGCGCGCTCTGTTTCTGACGCACTTCAAGCACTCCTGGGCGGGGGAAGATTGATGCGCCGGACCGGAGTCGGGGGACTTAGTTAAGTTTTTGTGGAGTTGTTTTGCTTTATTTTGTAGTATTTCGAATTAATGGTTTTAAAATAGTATTAGTAAAAAAAAAAAAATAATAATAAAATTAAATTCACTCGTTCACTCATTTTGGCGCCCCTATTGAGTGGTGGCGCCCCTAGCATTTGCCTATGCCGCCTATGCCACGGGCCGGCCCTGCAAATGTCCTTTATGTATTTAATCTCACTTTATTAACCAATGTCTTCTCTGCTTACCTTTGATCCAATTCAACCATACAAATAAGCAAAAATGACTTTAGATAAACATCACATTTGTGTTAATTTTTTTTATTTTTTTTATATATATATAGCTGAAGTAAGCGCCCTCTACTGTACATGCATGATTTAGCATTTCCTTATACATTTCACGTTTGGTGTGAGAAGGCCTTTACATTTGCCAAAAATACTCTTGTTGTTTAAAAACAATCAAGCAATCCCAGCCCAGGTGAGGAAAAGTAATGCAAAAGTAAAGTAACACTTTACTTTCTATAACCAAGTAGCACAATTGGTTACGTTTTAGGCAGTAATGCAATATAATGCATTACATTGAAAAGTAACTTTCCCCAACACTGTTAATTATTATTCTACATTAGGCAACACTTCGTTTTAATGATCCCCTTTAGATATTTTGTTGACTATAAGTAATGACCTACATGTCCACTACCAGGATTAGTAGACTGTCTGCTTAATATCTGTTACTTTATTTTGACGCTCCCACAACAGACATTCTACTGACTATAAGTAGCTTTGCAAGTATGTCAACTAATTCTACTAAGCCCTTACTCCTTTACTAACCCTAACCCTGATACTCTAGTGAGACTTAGTTGACATGTAGGTGCAAAGAGTGTCCCCAGTTTATTTATGCACTTTAAAATATTTAAAAATGTATTTTTTTTTCATGTGATGGCAAAGCTGACATTTCAGCATCATTACTCCAGTCTTCAGTGTCACATGATCCTTCACAAATCTTTCTAATATGCTGATTTGCTGCTCAAGAAACATCTTGTTATGTCGAAAACAGTGATATATTTTAAGGATTCTTTGATGACAAAAAAAAAAAGTTACACAAAACCAGTGGTTTTCAATATTGACAATAATAAGAAACGTTTCTTGAAGACTGAAGTTACGGGTGCTGAATAAAAGCTTTGCTGAATTATATACTTTTAGTACTTTAAAATTTTATGATATTTCACAATATTAATGTTTTACTGTATTTTTCGTCAAAGAAATGTAGCCTCGGTGAGGCCTTTGCACACTCGTTGTTTTCTCAATTTCTGACTAATTAAACCATTTATCAGTAAAGCATTTTAACATCCCAAAGTTTACTTTTCAGTGATTATTTGTTTGCAGAAAAATATGATACTAGTTTGTTTGTTTGTTTGAACATGTTCCCTCTTATTTATTCCTAGCTTTGACGGGTTGCAATTAGTGCAGGATGCTTGTCAAACAGGCACAGCTGTCACTGCATGAAACCTCATGGAAAACTCAAGCAGCTTGTTTAAACTTTTTTCCTTTCTTACTAATATACAGTACATTCAAAGAAATGGACTTAAATTATGCAATTCCCTGTTAATAATTTAGGTACGGTTAATTTACACACTCATTTCCCAGGAACTTTTCAAAAGTTCTGTGTCTGACAAAAGGAAGCAGTACTTTTTAAACTCCTTGGATCATAGACTCGTGTCATTTCCTCTCCTGGAGCCCAGGGACTGAATGCATTTTGCAAAGCTGGTGGTTTTTTAAACAGAAGGATATTTGGGGCATAGAGAAGAGAGTCAGTTGTGGCGTAAATCTTGCCAAATCTGAACACGCATGGTTTAGAGATTTCGTTCCACACCTCCTGTCCCATTTTAAAAGCAGTGAGGAAATAAGTTCATGATGTCATTCCAAACCTGTATGACTTTCTTTTTTTCCATTGAACACAAAAGAAGAAATTTTGAAGAATATACTGGTCGGTCATTTCACCACAAATGATTAATAGTAACTGCTTTGACTGGATCATTGAGTCATTGAGTTCAACTCAAGAACAACATCAGTTATATTAGTGAATGAAACATTAAGAATCAATGGATTCATTGATCAACGATTCGTTCACGAATTAGGCATCACTACTTCGCTCATTATGTGAAGGACAGCTTGGGTGGCTGATGACTTAAACTTCTGTCTGTTCCTCACACAAAAGTAAGCTATCGCATGACTTCAGAAGACTTGGAATATGGCTCACACACTTTGTGTCCTTTTTATAGCTTAAAGGATCCAGTCCCAATTACTTATAATTAATTTTTTTTAAATAAATAGTGCATTCTTCAAAGGTTCTTCTTTGGTGTAAGAAAGTCATTCAAAGAATACATTTTCGGAACGACATGAGGAAATGAATACAGAATAGTCATTTTGGGTGGTACAAATAACTTCCTAGAGACATTTTGTACTGCTTGTTTTGCTCAAGCTCACAATCGTTCAATTAAAATAGATTGTACTTCCCCTCAAAACAGTATCTAAAATGAAAAACAAAAACTTGGCAGCGGAAAATACATCTAATTCTGAGTTAGAAAAATCTGTCGCGAGTAAAAAAAACGGACATTGCATGCTGGAAAAAATAAATATAGATGTAGGCCTACGCTATTATGCATAAGTTATTGAGGTGCATATTGCTTGGGGCCAAATGTGTTTTAGAAATCTGGCAAAGCTTCGGTGTCATTAGTCCACGATCCATCTCCTTAAAAAGAACACTATATGAGGTCTCATATTTGTCTGTTTTCAAAGAAACACATTAAGCAATACATGAATGCTTACTTACATACAGTATTTAATGTATGCGAGGAATATGTATATGAGGTAACCTGCTTATATGTCCTCTATGCAGTCAGACGTGTTGTAATGTCTTTCGCTGTTGAAGCTGATTTCTGAGGGCCACATTGTGTCAGGTAGAGATGGAGAAGGTCACTGGAAACAACCCTGCTAATTATTTTCGTAAAGGGTTGCATATAAATAGATTGATTTACAGCAGACCCGTTGATCGGCTGTAGCTGCAGTCTGATTAAGTTCCTTGGGATCACCTTATTGGCACCAGAGGCTTTCCTGGCCTAGTCATTTAAAGAGGTTTTTTTATGGAAGCTTATTTTCCACCATCTTAATTATGACATAAAAAAATGTTGAAATAATGACATTGTCATAATGTGGGTCTTGTGTCCTGTCATGTTTAGTGTCATTAGTGTCTTGTCATTAGTTGTCCCAGGTGTTTCTTGTTATCCACGCCCCCTTGTTATCCTGTCTGCTCGTTTGTCTCTGATTATTTAAGCCCTGTGTTTCTGCCCTGTCTTGGTCAGTTATTGTATGAATGTATTTACGTACCACGAGTGTCTTGTCTGTTCTGAGTTTAGTCTGAATTATTAAAGTCTGCTGCTGCATTTAGATCCGACTACCGCCTTTGCTTCCACGCAATTCATGACAGAATAACTGACCTCCCAGGATCTAGCAGTTAGGAGAAGAACTCACCGCATGATCCAGCAGCCATGCCAACCTGGAGTCCTGATGTCCAGATTCTCCGTCTCCGTCAAGAGAATCGCTCCATAGAACGGTACGTCGCGGATTTCATTGAACTGGCGCATCTCGCGCAAATGAGCACCCAGGGCTTGAAAATCTTCTTCCGCGGGGGATTATCGGAACCACTCCGGTCTCAGATGCCCGAACCTGATCCGCACGGGTCTTTAGAGTGGTATATCGACCTGGCCCTGTTGTGGAGCGGCTCTTCGTTTACCGTGGGCGAGGAGGAGAAGCACCCTGAACCTGCAGTATCCCCTCAGACCACGCTCCACGTCTTGCCAGCAATCAAGCCAGCCACCGGATCGGTCTATGGCCGTACGGGACCGATCTCCAGCGTGGCTGATCCTCCTATGAGGTCTGCGCGTGCTGCCAGGAAGACCATCATTCCAGGGTCCCACCATGTCGAACCCGCGCTTCACCCCACCCCTGCCGAGACCGCGCTCCGCAAACCCGCGCTTCTCGCCCGCTCAGCCGAACCCGCACGTCGCTTCTGCCTCGACGAACCCGAGTCAAGTCCCGAGTCAAGTGAGTCAAGTCCTGAGTCAAGTGAGTCAAGTCCCGAGTCAAGTGAGTCAAGTCCCGAGTCAAGTGAGTCAAGTCCCGAGTCAAGTGAGTCGAGTGGCGAGTCAAGTGAGCCGAGTGCCGAGTCAAGTGAGCCGAGTGCCGAGTCAAGTGAGCCGAGTGCCGAGTCAAGTGAGCCGAGTGCCGAGTCAAGTGAGCCAAGTGCCGAGTCAAGTGAGCCGAGTGCCGAATCAAGTGAGTCAAGTGCCAAGTCAAGTGAATCAAGTGCCGTGTCAAGTGAATCAAGTGAGTCAAGTGCTGAATTTAGCCAAGTGAGAGTATCTAGCCCAGTGACTCGCCGTCGCAGGAGGAGAAGGAGGACTCGTTTGGTTCGCCAGGCTCCGGTGGGTGTTTCCAGAAGCCTCGCCCTGCCGGCCCCGCCTCTGCGCCTCGCCCTGCCGGCCCCGTCTCTGCTCTTCGCTCGGCCAATGTCTATGAAGCTCCATGAGACTGTCCCAGAGCCCGTTGCCAGCCCGGAGGTTGTCCCCCTAGGTTTTCCCAAGTATTTTTTTGGGGGGGGGGCCAAGGGTCCGGTGAAGAGACCATGAAGGCTGCCCGTCTCCACTTCTGACATGTCAATGAACCCATACATATGATATGACATCAAAGTCTTGATTGAGTCATGAGCTGCGTCCGAAATGGAATATTTCCCTTATACTATAGTTTGCAAAAAAAAACAATATGCCAAGAGAGTAGTATGTCCGGATGCATGTTCGAAATACAGAAGGGTCTATTTTGGGACCCTTGCTTTTTAACATCTATATAAATGACCTCCCTAGAGTGTGTTCGGACGTTGACGTAATAATGTACGCTGATGATACGGTGATCTTCACTTTTGGGGGAAACGAGCTGGAGGTTACTGACAAATTATCAAAAGAGATGCAAAAAGTTGCAGAATGGTTGCAGACGTCTTGTTTAACCTTAAACGTTGATAAAACGGTCTCAATGCTTTTCTCAAATAAACGTAAACTACAACAAACTCAAGAAATTCTAGTAAATGGACAAAAAATAAAAAATGTAAATGAAACAAAATATTTAGGTCTAGTAATTGATTCGAATCTCGGTTTTAAAAGTCACATAAAAAAATTGGTAATACATTGAAATTTAATTTGATAAACTATAAACATTAGAAACTCATTAACTACGGAAGCCTCAAATCAACACTATGATTGTTCCACATCTACTGTTTTGCATGTCTAGTTGGTCTCAGGCGTGTAAAACATCGTTAAAATTACTTGAATCATTATATAAAAGGGCTATGAAAATTCATGATAAAAAGCCTCGCCAGTACCACCATTGTAAAGTACAAAGTAAATATAACATTTTGAGTTTTGAAAACCTCATTAAATATAATCAAATTTCTGCTTTATTTAAAATGATCCATAACATCGCTGCTCCCCCTTTGAGAAAATTTGTCACACTAAATTCGGAGAGAATTTCAAGAGCCACACGGTCGACAGTCAGAGGAGAGTGCAGGATTCCGAGACGTAAGAACCACATGTGGTCAACAATCGTTCTCTTATAAAGCAGCGAGCCTTTGGAACACTCTTCCAAACGATATTATTTCATGTACAAACTATAGTACTTTTACACGCCTGACCAAACAGCAGTGGTTATTATCAAAGCAAATCTGTACGCACTGAATGACTGTGATATGAATGATGTAAACTGTGAATGAGTGAGTGAGTTTCCTGAAGTAGAGAGTGTTTTTTATGATGTGAGTGATTTCCATGTATTATTCTGTATATTATTTTATTATAACTCTTGTATGAAGTATAGCATCAACCTGTCCAGGGACAGCAGGTGGAAATTAGCATTTTTTGCTATAACCTGGCACATGACATCTCTTCTTTTTTAGACTAATGTTTTTTGTGCATTGTCCCTGATTAAATAAAGAAATAAACATAAACATAAAAGTCCCCGGATGACGTACTACTTCTGCCGAGATTCTGAAGTGTGCATTCGCTGGACACTTCACTATCCCATGAGGCCACTGGAGAGGATTTATGAATGGAAGTGAAGCGACGCAACTGACGCTGGTAGGTCACGTGACTCTAAAAACATGGCAGATGTAGTACATCCGAATTTCATTCATACTACTCAAATTCATACTATATAGAACATACTTTTTTAAAGGAAAGTCAGTTCAAATTCAAATGTGGTCCCTACTCAGTACGCGATTTCGCGTACTAAACTAACCAAAATTAAAATGAAAGGTACAATATGTAAGATTTTTGGATTAAAATATCCAAAAACCACTGTTATATATTTCATTGATTTGTGTACTTAGATTATCCCAAATATTTCTTAGAATGTTTAAATACAGAGAAATAAGCCGTTTTAACCAGGATACGGACCTTGTCCGTGCATCGCCAATCAGTGACATCTTACCCTTGATTTCCGGATTTATTTTGTAGAAACCGTGGAAACACAAAAGATGCTTTAAGATATGATGTGTTTTATTAGACAGGTGAGCAACTGTTTTGATACATTCATCGACAGAAAACATATCATTGTTATACAGCTCAACACAGTTAGTCTAGTTTAAATCTCATTTTCTTGATTTACCGCGAGTACCATATTTACCATGCCTTATATCGATCTAGCTCACTGCAGTGTGCAACAAGTGTCTCATATAGTAGGTACCGAGCGAGCGCACAGTGTAGCATTATAACAACTTTAAAAACACTCAAATGTATCTAATATGATAAAACAGCGCTGCATTACCCCACATACGCATGACCGGAAGAAGCAGAAGCGGCATACTAAAAGATCCACTGCTCTCGAGATGTGTCCGCGCGTCTCTTATTAGCAATCGCTCTAGTGGCCTTGTTACGCTCCAACGGCTTTCGCAACGTTAATAAATCTTTAATACATTACCGGTCATCCATGAATATGATTTCTGCCCAAATTTCGTCATATTCTCCACCGGCTGATTCCGCGAAATCAAGGCATCATCAAGCTACACATTTGTTTTGAATAACCTCTAGTGGCGAAAAGTTACATGCCTTTTAAAACAAACTAAAATTTAATTAAAAATTTTAACACGAACAATAATTGGATATCACGGTAAAATAACACTACTACTTATGCTTATGATATCCACTCATTGACATTAAAAAGTCCACCAAAATTTGTCCACCGCTAGGCTTACCACAGCAAATCACTACAGTGAAAAATCAAAGCAAGACTGCACTGTCATCCAAAAGATCCCTCTGTCTTGCTCCAGCCTGACCCATGAGATCCTCACGGGACACGCAGCGCCGTCACTAGTTAACCGTTCTTGAAGGCGTGAGCGCGAGGGAGAAAAATGTGAAATGCTG